>NC_089314.1:3514619-3747119 GCF_036669915.1 Pocillopora verrucosa
ACGAGTAATGCAAATTCAAATAACTGCTGTCAATTTATTTCGGTTGCGTGCGTAAAAGGAAGCAGCGGTGTCTCTGTTGGTCTCTCTAGTCTGTGTAAAGGCTTTTTAGTGTTAGATCATTTCTTTTTCCGAACTTTTTACCGTGTGGGAAAGTCGGCCGCTGGAAGAGCCAGAGTGACGCGAATGACATAAAGAGGATGAGGGTACAGCTGCCGTTTGTTGTTCGTCATGCAACATCTCCTTACATGAAAATTCTGTCGGTGCAAATTAGACGAGCATTAATAAGTTGCCCAAAATGTAACTTATTTTCCCGTTTCAGAGGAATTAAAAACGAAGGCAATAAGGCAGTATTAATTCAAAAAGGAAATTGTATGGTTAAACGTAGGAAGTTAACACGGTGTATAGAAGAACGAAAAGTTGGGCTTAGCAAAATCCACTTTAGACATAGAAATTTTGATACTTCTATCAACTGCAAGTTAAAAGTAATATTCAGTCAAAATTGTTTGTTTTATCTTTGTATGCAGATGTTTTTGACGATTTACCCAAATCTTGCTGTCCCGCAAAGTACGTCGATGTCTGTTGTCCGCTTGCAAAACCGTGTAACGCTTCAGCAGCGACACTTACCCCGAGTATGATGACATCTAGTCCAACGCATACAAGCGGGGGAAAACCATTTTGTATGGAACCTCAAAATTCCTCAGCTTGTGGGGCGGGATTTTTCTTGAATAAACATTCAATGAAATTCGAACCCTGTCCTGATGGTAAGTTTGTAGTTCCCTGATGACATTTTATCAATTTGCCATCCCGGAAGTGGGAAGTCGCAACAACTTTCGGTTGTTTGTTATGATGAAATGGTTTCTTTCGCGGTTTATGGGTAAGATCTCTCTACCATCAATATCCTAAGTGCGCTCATGGAATGTTTGGTACAGTGGGAAGGGGGGGGGATTACTTCCCATTCATTCTCTTCAATGAAATCAAAACGACGTTGTCACAACTTGCAAAGCAATCCCATTGGAATATATCAGCGGATAACTCCATTGCAGACGAGAACTACGTGTTATCAAGGAAAAACATGGAGGTTAACTAAGAAAATAGTTCTATCAGCCTGGATATTTTTTTTAAGGATCTGAAGACGCTTTTCGTTTTGTAACGAACTTCAGGCCGAGATCAAAACTTGTTTATTTTATTCGCTGTCGTCTCTGCTGATTTCTGCAGACTGGTTTAGGTAAGCCTTTGCATTGTGACACTCGTAGAACTAAATTGGTAAATAAGGGATTTACAAGGATTTATGTTTGTGTAGTTACATATTATTTCATATGTTTAGAGATAAAACAATTTTTTTTCTCTCGTACCCCGCTATTACGGATTCTCGTTATTGCAGGCACTAAATCTCCTTCCGACGGTGTCCGCAATAACGGGAGTCGACTCTATACAGTTTTACTACGATTAAAGTTCTAAACTGATGTGGAAAAAACAAAGTAAGGAGTTATTCAAGACCAATTTCACTCGTAAAGGATTTGAGCGAGACTGCTGGAAAGCCCTGAATTGACCGCTTTGCAAGTTGTGTCATCATCGTTTATCGGTCTAAGACATAGAAGAGGCAGCGAAATTGTTTACATGATCTCATGAAAGGGATAAATTTAACCCTCAGCAAAAACGCAATTAAGGCGAAAAGTCATCTGTCGGCTTGGAGTAAGAATCTACCGTAAAATTGAGGAAATATTAACTTTATGAATGTTTTTAGGCTTCTATTGTCCCCAGGATCGACTCTGTATCATACCATGTCCAAAGGGAGCATACTGTGTTAGAGATAAACTAGTTAACGCCACGGTAAGTTTTTCATGATCTTATTCACGACCGAGCGAGTGGAACGGTGCTTTCATGGTTGGTTCGAGACTGGATGGGTCTTTGGGCAAAACAATTTAATTTTGCAGTGTCCTTACCACCCAGGAGTGTTATTGGCTGACTGCCAATTGTCTTGAGCTAAAATCAGTTTTCAGATAGAGGCCTAAACAATTTCGACTTCCTCTCACACGTGAGTGGATCCTGGAGTTAACTGGGAAGGGGGGGGGGGGCTCCCTAAAGTGATCTTGCAAGAACTACAATGCCAACAAGGTTTGAGTCTGATAACACACTTTGCCGACGTTTAATGAAACCAGTGTCACTTTACGTGTTTTCAATTGCAGATTTACGCTTCTAAATGCTCTGTTCTAAGTGACGATCTTTATGATGTCATATCTTTGATGGCAGAGCCTGTGGTGCGCTCAGCTCATGATGAAAACATTCATCTTATTTCCTAGAAAAAATCGCCTTTATTGTGCCGCGAGAGTGGAAAATGCTGCAATACTACTCAGTCCTCTCCTATCTTTGATTCTTATGCAGCTTCTAAGTATATTTGCCCTGGAGCAAAGCTCCCAGATCCCTGTCCTCCACGCTACTATTGCCCAAGCGTCACCATTAAAAAGACGTGTCCAAGTGGACATTTCTGTCGGAATGGAAGCGTGAAACCGCAACGCTGTCCGGTATGAGTAATTAGTCTTGTTACATATATTTGGTAATAGTCACAATATTGTTATTTGATAGTGCACATCCGAAGGCATCTCCTAAGTGGTAACAGCCGTTAAAGATAGATGCGAGAGAAACGGGATTTTTAAGGCCATTTGGCCATGTGAAATCCAAGTTCAAAACTATGGAAATTGTAAATGTTCATGGAAATACTATAATCTCAGAATTAATTCGGCTTACTGTTACTCCGTACTTCAAATATGAATATCAATAGCAAATGCTAAAACTGCAAAGAATATTAGATAGTGTTCATAAAATGCATCCTTTTCATGAATGCTGTGCATTATAAGAATTAAGTTCCTTTACGGGGAAGAAATCGATGCAACTAGATTTAAGGAGGAATAAATTTGTGCCTTCCGTGACTTTACAGGTAGACTATTTCACGGCGCCAAACCCCTTTCTAAGTGAAGCTGTCAGGTTGTTAAGGTTGGTTCGGAGCAGTGAGTTGCTAATTTTGCTGTCCACGTCGAAGTTGCAATACTTATCCCAGTTGCTTTTGCATCTACTTTAAGTGTAAATCAAGTATGGGAATATCAATTCATCTTTTATCGTCCATTTGCATTTAGTGGCAGAGACGCGTGGAAGATGCCATCCCTGTTGTTGCATGCACAACTCCTTGTTGAGCGCAGTCTTATTTTGGTCTGTTTTCAGATTCTCTCCATATGCAAGAAAGGGTCTTCAGCTCCTATGAGTGCCCCTGGTGGTGTTTTACTCATCTTAGCAATATTGGTGGTAATGCTGTTGCTTTTGCTCTGCTTCAACCACGAAGAAAAACTTATAGAATGGTGTGAACGTTATGTAACAAAGAGACTCTTCGCAAAACGACGTTTAAGAATGCAAGAGAGTATCAGGAGGAACACTTTGGATAAATACCGAGAGGAGGCGGAGCCAAAGACACAAACCATCACCATTCGTTTTCGAAACCTTAGCCTCTCTCTTAAAAAGGTAACTACCTGGTTGTGCAGAGGGAGAGGGGAGGGAAGGAGGTCTTTTGTTATCAATCTCAAAGTAACGGTCAATCTCATGTACGAATATTCGCCAAAGAGTATATTTCTTACTACAGAGTCCGGAGACGTTAATTAGTCACGTACTATCGGCAGCCAAAATACGATTGTGGTTAGTGTTACTGCTACTGCCCCTGTTATTATAATAATACATATGATAATAATAATAATAGTAATAGTAGTAATAGTAATAATAGTATTGATAATGAAAATAATAATAATAATAATAATAATAGTTGAAATGATATCATCTTCATCTTGTTATTCGTATCATTCATTAATTTTTCTTTTGTTTACTTTTGGCGCCAAAGTGCTGCAGGGGAACTTGTTAACACTTAGAAAAAATTCGGCGTGAAAGTGCGTCACGGAAAGTAAAAAACCAATTTATGGGATATATTTCGAAGGACTCTGCGTTAAAGTAAGATTTTCTGCATGCGTAGGAGAGTAAAGGAAGAATTTATGCTTTGAACATATTTCAATTGGAGCGTAATCTTTAGTAAAAGGAGAATACTAAAGAATCAGTCAGAGCTTACTCCTAAAAATATTTTTTAGAGACACCACACACATTGTAATTAACAGAATTTTTATTTAGTTATGCGTTGTGTGTTGTTTTCTTCATTTTTACAGACAAAAGTAGCCATTCTTCAAGGCGTGTCCGGTCAACTCCTACCTGGGGAAGTAACTGCGGTAATGGGTCCCTCGGGATCCGGCAAAACAACGTTTCTCAACACCCTTAGTGGAAAAGCCTATTATGGGGTTGGTCTTCCATGTGAAATAAGTGTAACAAAAATACTCTCATCGGAGCTTAAAATTCGAGTGAATTCTGCCAATTATTGACTTCAGCACTCTTGAGCTCAAGGGTGTGATCAGTCCCTGGATGCTGTAGAAATCGACGCATTCCTAGGTGCTACCAGGGCTTCGTTTTCCCTTAGTGTCTAAAACTGCAAATGGTCTGATAGTATTAAAAGTGGCCATTAGCGATATAAAAGATGGCTGGATGGTTAGTTCTTTGTAGGAGCCTTCGGCTAACAGAATCCGATAAAGGAAAACTAAATATTTCCATCATTTAAAGAGAAAATATGTCATTGAAAACCTGCGGAAAATACTATTTTAGGCCTTTTTCTTGCTATTTTTTGTAGTTGCGACTAATATTTACAATACCACAACTAGAAAATCTATTGTTGAGACAATGCTATCACTACTTATGACAAGCATGTTCAACTTGTGGTGTAAACCTATTGTGACTTCATGAGCGCACAAGTAATTGACTTGACGAACAGAATTGAGATTGAAGAGAGATCTTGTAAAACGGTGCTCTTTGAAAGCGTCAGGGTTGACTTAATTAATCAAATTTCAAGGCCACTTACTGCAGTTTTTATTTCTGTTTTCAGAAACGCGCCGGTAGTCTATTCATCAACAACAACTTTGTACACGACTTGGGTGTTTTCAGAAACATCACGGGATTTGTTCCGCAGGTTTGTTTTGCGTCAGAAAGAAGGAAGCAACTGCTTGGTTTTTTCTATCGGTGTACTATCGGTGTCGTTCAAGAGGGCCACCACCGCACTCAGCGCCCAGAGACGGTTAAAGTTCTTTATAATAAAATGCTTGGGACAATTCGAGTTATTGATGCAGTGTTTGAAATTAGACTTAAACAGAATATGATTCAACGCAAGGATAAGAAGGAAACCTCTGTGTCAGGCAACCTGAGGAATTAGTCCTATGCTCATCCACATTATATGCCTCTATTCAACTTGCACTGTTTTTTTCAGGAAGATATCATGCACAGAACATTGACGGTGAAGGAGGTTTTGATTTATCAAGCAAATCTAAGATTGCCATCCTCGATTTCCAAAGACGAAAAGGAAAAAAGAGTCAACGAGGTATGTCGCCGATTAAAATCTTTCATTGTATTGGAACTGAGTAATGGTAATGAGGGACCTGTAAGTAAGCTCGTTCTACATCACTCACGTTACCATTAAATTAAATAATAAAATTGAAACAGTAAAAACTGACCCTTTTGGTTTGGCAGGTCTTGGATCTTCTTGATTTGGCGCACGTCAAGAATACAAAGATTGGGGACGAGGTATGGGCTTTCTAAGAGAAAAACGCTTGCCAGTGTGAGGACCAACTCTTGAGTATACAGTATATTATCATGACACCATTACAAAGAATTACTGTGACCGCAACCGGCCGTTGAAAATAGCCTCTCAGCTTCGCAGCCTCGAATTCGTATAGCTTCTATCTATTGCCATTTCGAGTTTTACGTGTAGATATGTGTCATTTTCGTAGGATTATATGTTTCAGTCTAGTTTTGTTTATTTGCTTGTCTAATTTTTCTGGTTATTATTATTTTCTTATTGTCTTACTAGGAATCAAGAGGCATTTCTGGAGGGCAAAGAAAACGCGTCAACATAGGAATGGAATTGGTGACTGACCCAACGTTGCTTTTTCTCGATGAGCCGACGAGGTAGGACGGAAAATTCTGTGTTTCTTTTAGCGAGTTGTTGCAGGTGATACGGATATTCCTTTTTGGTTTCTTTTAGGTTATTTAATGGTTGATGATGTTTCGAACCCATAGCCACTGAAGGCATAACAAGGCAAAATATCATGAGTCGTTGCCATAGGTCCCCAGTGTCCCATTTATACCACCATAGTCGCCTGATTATGCATTCTAAGGCTTTGACATTAAGGTGCTTCCATTCTGGATTCATTGAACTCCATATTTCCTTTGTTGCTTCTCTTGTAGCGGACTGGACAGTACTTCAAGTTTGATGGTTGTGGATGCGCTAAAAGCCGTAGCTGAAAAAAAGAAACTGACAATTGTTTGCGTCATTCATCAGCCAAGATACGAAATATTCAGTAAGTCTGAACTGCAAATTGCAACAAGTTTAATTTTTTTTACTCTGATTTGTTTGCCGTCTTAAAACGTAGACAAAAATAACTTTGTGGTTCTAATATTTGATGAGAGTAGAAACAGAAGCAGTGAAACGATTCTTTGGGTCTAATTTGTTTCTCAATTTGCAAAATTCTTGCAACCTAAGATTTATAATTCAACCCCTTTTTCTGGTTGTCATGTTCTATTTATTTATTTTTTTTAGGTAAATTCCACAAAGTTCTCTTTCTTGCGCCCGGTGGACGAACCGTCTTCCTAGGATGTGTATCAGAGGCGGAAAACTACTTTGAAATGCTTGGATTTCAAATACCTGAGAAAGTGAACCCAGCAGATTTTTACATGGATGTCATTGGCGGATTGTGTAAGGGCTCTGATGAATCAACTAGTACTTTACCCGAGCGTTGGGAGCAGTATGCCGCTGGAAATAACGCGGGTGCTGAAAACACTGACTGTGCTGATGGGAGCCGGACAGGTCCGGATGACGGAATAGAGCAATTGTCTTTTAAATCTACTCTGAAACTGTTCAAGAGAAACCCAAATAAAGGTACTCAGTGATTTCCAAAGGTATTAAAAGTCTGTTCCCCGCGATCAATGATAATTGATTGTCGCCTAAATCAATCGGTGGTAATCGATGTTTGTCAGTCAGTTTGTATGCATATATCTGCTGCCGATTGATTAGGAATCGTCAGTCGCAATTAGAAATCTCTCATTAAAGCTATTTCTACGGTCAACGATTCTTCGCATTCGCGACGATGTCTCGCGGTCTATGCTTCTACTTCTTAGTGGAGAATTTACTTCAGAGTTGAGTTTATTTCAGTTGTTCAGTCGTTCAGCTGAGTTTACTTCAGTTGTTGATTGCTTGTATTAAGGAAGGATCCATACAGAAAATAACGAATACATGGAATGAAAACTAAATTACAGTAGGAAATAGAAATCGCTTACAGTCGACATGTTGAAATGGGTTCCAATCCCGTGAAGCCTAACTTTTTCATGCTTCTTTAGTGCAATCTCTCTAATTGCAGCACAACTGCGCGGATCCTTTCTTTACCTCTGACTCGACATGTTGAAAGTTGATGAAGCCTTGCATCGATATGATCTGTTAATTAATATCATGGTGGATTAGTCTGACTGCGCGCGCAGCTGCAACTTTGGGAGCTCGCGTTACATTCCGTGGCTCGAATAGAAAATAGCCTGATGATGGACATCAGCAGCTCGTTGAACGTTACGGACCATTTAAATTCCAATGTCTCACGTTTTTGTAATGTTCAACTTCATATTCTATTTGACCTTCCTTCTCTTCAACGAGACTTACTTGCTTTAGTACAAGGTGATCGCCCTTTCAATTTCCATTTTCAGATCAAGACAAGCAGATGCCCAACTTCTTGATTCAGTTTATCACGTTTCTTCGTCGTGAGATTCGACTGCAGTTTCGTTTGTCACGATCACTTCTTCTGGATCAGTTCTTGGTGTTACTTGCAGGGGGTACCCTCGGTGCCCTCAGGATGGAGGTTAGTTGGCATTCATGTTGTCAGTATTTAACGTTTGGCAAATCGGGATCATTACTGCTGGTATGATACATCGCGCGCAAAATGGTTTTGACTTAGAGCGCCGTTTTTGAAATCTTTCATGCATCTTAGTCTCAGAGAGATTTGTTGCTAAAGATTATAGTGCAACGCAAATGAAAAATTTGTGGAAAGAGGCAAGGGTCCCAAAAGTCAGAATATTTCAAATAACTGTAATAGCCAATTTGTCGTCAATAACTGAAAATTATCATGGCACCGATGCTTAGCTTTTCGTACAGGGCGAGATTTGTGAAATCTCTCTGTGCTAAAAATTGATTTCCAGAGTACTTTCCTTCCATTTTTTGTATTCTTTCTGTCTTAAGTGACGATTCGTCCAACTTGAAAATACCTTTTTTATTTCTATCACCAGGCTCGTCTTGACGATTTCTTCGCTCTCGTCACCCTCAGCTCCTTAGCAATTGGTCTGACCGCTATGTTATCTGCGTTGAGATGTTTTGGTAGCACCAGGACTACTTTCTGGCGGTAAGGGGTGGGGAATTGTGTTTCTTGCTCTGTGTGAATAACAATTCAAAAAAGACGATCGACGATGACACTAGAGAAGAAAACGCAGAGGACGACGGCGACAATGAAATGACGAGGAAAACGTCCATCAGGCCATTGGAGTGTCAGTGGTTTAATATTTACTTTTACACTTACTTTTATTACTATTTGATCTTCATTATCAACTTTACATTGCAGTGAAGCCGCAGCTGGTGTCAACAGGATAAGTTACTTTGTGGCTGTCAATGTCGCTCAGATTCCCATAATCGTCATCACTCCTGTTGTTTATTTGAGCCTGCTGTACTCACTGATTGCACCGAGAGGTAGAAATAGACGTCGTTTTATGTGATAGGCATAGGTTTTCATTACTATTGGAATATCACGGGCCTCTGTTTCTCTCTGCTATCAACCTGATAATTTTTAAAGGGCCCCTTTGTATTTTTTTTCAACTTTTTCCCCTTTCGGCGTCTACAAATGTCCATAGTATACCAAAGTAATAGTCTCCGTTAGTATGATATTTGACGTTAGGCCAGAAAGTCAGAGAATGTTAGGGTTGAGGCCGAACAGGCGCACAGCATGAGATGATTAACAGTTTATGATCTCTTGCGCACAGTTATATCTCCCTCCACCCCCTCTTTACCTTTCAAACTTAGATCTACGTGTCTGTTTTAATTTTTTTGAAAATTCTTTTCTTAGCTTACTTCCGATTTCATTATGCCGCCACTCTTGGAGTTCAGTTCGCCTGCACTGGAGCGGGATACTGCATATCCTCTATCTTCAGCCCCAAAAACTCACAGATGGCATCTGTTACTTTTGCACTCATTTCCTCTCTTTTGGCAGGTAAACAAAGGAAAGGTTATCATGACAAACAGTAATACGAGGGGAAGGTAGAAGAGGGATGGGACGATAGAGTATGGTCAAGGGGGAGGGCAGAGGGCAGAGGGAAGAATCAGTCGTCGCCAGGGGAGGGCGGAGGGGGTCATAAGAGAGCCTTAAAGGATCAAGTAAATTTTATCGTGACAAAACTATGATCCTCCCCCCCCCTTCCCCCCTCTCCCGGCGGTGAATAATGACCGGCCCTTACTGAAACAGAGGAAACTTCTCGTCAACTCTGTCTCGAATATGACGAAATTCTTAAAAAAAGCCCAGTAATTGATGATTACTTGCGCTAAAAGTTCAATTCTAGGACATTGTGTTGTTTCGGATCCGGTGTCTAAGCAAACAAAGTTTAGAGCGATAACTAGGTCATCTCATCGGCCGCGCTTTTAAAAATTGTCTGTTGCGTACGTTTTTGGCACAGGCATAAATCCATAAACTCTTCAAAATTTTTCCCCGTGATCGATTTGCGATTATGCATGAGTTGGCACTCCTACAATGTAATATTTGCCAGGCGCGATCCCGGAACGATTTATTTGAATGTCAAGTTACTAATTATTTTGCAATAGCAATTTCATGCTGTTGAGTGTTTCTTGCCATCATCCTGCTCTGCTGCCGGTTATCTTCGTAAATTGACACAATTCTATTTCTGTCTCGCACTGAATTCCTAGGCAGTTCTCCTACACTGTGTAAAATGAAAAATAACAAGCTCAGTCCAGTCTACAGTCTCTCTTACTCCCGCTGGTACCTGGAGGCATTGTTTGAAAAGGAGGCTAATCGTTACCCAGATGTCATGAAGCTCTATGTGCATGAGATATCAACAAGGAATGGATATACACTGAATAACTACAGCGCTTGTATAGGAGTCTTATTTGCCATGGGGTTTGCTTATCGAGTGCTGGCTTTGTTGTTTATGTTGTTTACAAATAGGGGGAAGCAACAGTAGCTGCATCTTGTCGTTAGAGAAATCTGTAGGAAAGTATATTATTGTTAAACTACAGCGTGGCTTTAAATTCGATTTCATTTTTGTGTTTGTGTGTCCTGTAATAGTAAAAACAAGAATAGGAATTAGACGAATGAGCTAACTTGTGCAAAAATTATTTTGTTGTTAGTTGAGAGCCATTATTTTTGTTTTTTTGATGTCTTTTTTTCGTGGGCGTGCTCGAAGGTACCATATATGTTTAACTTGTTAAGTGTCCTGCCAAGTGTCTGTTGTGATGTACACACAAGGCTTTAAATGACTACGCTGAGAGATTTAGAGGTCGCCTTTGTTAGTTCAAAAGTCAGAATCAGTATCGTCCAATTTTATGCGCAAGAATGCCTAAACCTGTAAAAATTTAGGCAAACTGAAAAACGCCAAGTTTCATAGAAGCGTATAGGAACTTTTATACTATCTAACGTTCCTCAGTAGATGATTTATAAAAAAATGCTCTCCAACTCAAAGTAATGGTCTCAGTTAACCTACGTTGTGTTGGCACATAATTTTAGATTGGTGTAAGGAGCTTTTTTAAGCATCTGATTTGAACTTTTCATGTTGTGTTTATTGTTCTCCGTGCAGTAGGTTTGAGTTGAGTGAACTGCATGTTGTCTAGGTATAATAAGTATAGTGATTATAAAACCGATAGCTAACGACTTGAAGAGTCTATAGATACTTTGTGCACCGCACACTAACGGTAGAACCTTTAATAATCATTGAACGAGTCCGTGTTAAATAAAATTGTGTTGTTTATTGTCTTTGTTATGTGTTGCGGTAGGGTCTTTCTGGGGAAAGGGGACTGACATGGTTCCAAGGATCCCACTCAGGTACGCCTTCGAAGCATTTCTTCTCGTTTGTAAACAAGACTCTTGTAATTCGAATTCTTTACGTATCGTTTAAGTGATGGCTATTTTTTTAAAAGACAACTAACATTGAAATAATCTTGTAATAGCAAATTACAGTAATTGAATTTTTTACGGCACAGGCAAACGGGTATAGGAACGAATATTTCTGATTCGAAGATCTCGGAGACTTTTTTAAATCTTAAAAGTCTACAGTATTTAAGAGTTCCTTGCGGTCAATAGATACTCTTTGCTCCGCACTGTAAACACAGAGCATTGATTAATCAGTGAATCAGTCTGTCAAATGAAATTGTGTTGTTTTTGTCGTTGTTGCCTGATGCACTAGCGTCTCTCCAGGACATTGGCGGGGATCCCCCCGATAAGAATTAGAGTGATAGTTACGCCTTTGACGCATTGTTTCTCGTCTGTAAGAACGAGTCTTATAATCCTTCACGCCTTTGCTTAGCGCTTTAATTGTGAGATCTCAGAGACTTGAAAGTTTATTCAGAATATTGTCTGTTTTTCGCTGTGGGAACGTTTATTATGACGCAATTTTCCCATGTTTTTTGTGGTAAAAGAAGAAGGTTGTAATACTGAGAAATGTATCTGTGCAAAGCTAGATAATCATTTCTGTTTTATCTCTCAAAAGGTTCTTTTCTCAAACTCAAATGGTCGATTTCAGTCATGAGTGGTCATTCTAATCATTTATCGACCCGATTACACCTTCTCAAAATTTTTTTCTACTAAGTTGTCACTTTACACACATGTAAGCTGAAATGTAATGTAAACCTGGTAAAAACCTTGTGAGTGATGCATCATGCATTATTTGCTTTATATAAAGTATTTATCCAATTTTCTTCCGGTTCTTCATAGTGTGTACGTGCGTCGCAAATTTTTGTTCATACATTACAGTATTTAATTGTAAATTTAACTTTCATTTATTTGGAATACCTGTAAATTAGTTGGTATATATGTCATTTCATCCAAGTCTTGAGCTGAACCACTCCATGTCGAATAGAATTATGATTTTTGTGATGTTTGCGTCGTTGTTTTGTAATGCACTAACGTCTTTTAGGATTGGGAAGGCTAAAATGGCCCAAGGATCCACCCTCTCAGTTACACCTTTGATGTATTCGTTTTTGTTTATAAATACGACTCTGATAATCCTTTACAGAGGGTTTGAATGGGGGTCCTCATATTAGCTATTGGTTAAAATTTCATCGCATTGTCGTTAGTTGGCTAAATTTTCGATCTTTGTCGGTTGTTGGTGAATCACAATTAATGATTAAAATGCAAGTGAAGCTTCCACATTCGTTAGGAAATTTGTGGGCTCGAGTAGCGGACACCCTGGAAACGAGCCCGCACTCTTACATGGCAATGAAATAAGTTTGACGACAGGAAATGTGTTAATTATTAAACTGAATCTGACAATAAACCTCATAAGCTAGAATGCTCTTCATTTTGAATAAGAAGATCGATAATGCTGTCGGTTAGTATTTTCATGTCCGTCCTAATCGGTAATTCCTTTTCGCATTTCGTCGATAGTCAGTTTTATTTTTACCCTTTGTCGCTGGTCAATTAACCAGATTCAGACCCTCTTCACAAATCTTCAAGGCGATCGCTAACTTGAAATATATATATATATATTTTTTCAAATGTTTTTTGCAACAGCAACTTAGATGCGCACGTGGATTGCTGTTTTGAGACGCAGCCTCACGGCAGAAATATTTTTGATTAAGAGATCACGGAAACTTTGATTCTAGCTGTTAATTTCTTGCGAATCCTCGTTGTGAAAAACGTTTTTTTAAGACGCAATTTTTCTGTTAATTGGGAAAAAGGGGAGGATTTATTCACTGAGAAATGTATGATACGCTGGACCCAAATTAACACCTGTGCTGAAGCAGTTAACATATTCTATTCACGTTTCTTCCTGGCACTCGGGCAATCACCACCGGAACATTTATTTTCTAATGGCTTCGTTCCTGTTTTGTGGACATCGACAGAGATCAATCTTTAAGCAAACATCTCGTCACAAAGTCTGTTTACTTTTAATAGGAGTTGGCTTAGCGATTGTCTGTTCACCGAATGAGTCCAGGATAGGCTGACATAGAGACATCTTTTTGAGCAAATTGATCCATTTATTTATTTACAACGCCGGTAAAATGAGTGATATGTCCTATCATCTTATGATTTCATTAATTCTGTGATATTTCTTGTTTTAGAAAGGAATAAGACTTCCTTCACCTGTCGTGAAGCATTTCAAATGTTTAACGTTTCTTCATTCCACTCAGTAAAGTAAAACCACCTTCTTGTTGGTTTCGTTTGATCATGTGTTACCTTAACAATAGCGTAAGTAGATGTTCAAAACCCATTCTTTTAGTTCACGAAAGAATCTTAGTAGGAGGTTTTAATCTTTTATCCATATTATCTGATAATATTAGGAGGTAAAATTTAGCTAAGGCTTGTCGCCGAAGACATAGTCAATTTAACAAATACGTTTATCCCATTCTGAGGGCTAGTTCCTGTGCACCTGCGATGTGATAATTAACTAATTTTCCTTGCACACTGGTGTTTAAATGAAAAGCCATCTAAAAATTTTAACTGATTAATTCACGTCATATATAACCAGCTTAGTACCGACAATGACCCCCACACCTTTTCATGTATTTAAAGAGAGTGGATTAAGCGGCTCTGAATACGACTGTAATTTCTCTTTTCAAGGTATGTTTATTCATTTTTATGATTTTTTTCTTCCTTTGGCCTTTTGAAATTCATATTTCAGTAAAAGCCACTTCAAACTGTGGTATAGTGGTTTGAAAGAACAATATTATTGGAGATATAACCTTCGACACGTCGTGAGTTAGCAACTAAGCTCATTATTAGCAGACTGTTGTTGTGATATTACGGTGAGTACGTGGTTAGGTACGTTTTTGTGTTAATCAAGAAATTTCACAGAAGTAATAAAGCTGTGACGGTATGAAAACAATATTGCAACTGAGTAAGTACAATAATATCTAAGCAGTGCCTTTCAAAAAGTTTTTGGCCCAGGACTCTGAAATTGGAAATTTGACCGAGGCATTGTGCAAGAACTTTTCCTTTAACAGACTTTCACTGAAGAAGCCATATATACGTAAATGCAACTACCTTTGATAACAACACCAAAATAGGACCAGTTACATCATGCTTGTGTGCTTTTGGTTGAAACAGTCCTGACAAGTCGTCGAATACAGTTTATTCAGATATTTTCACGTTATCCCTTGCATTCATACGTAAGTGGCGTGTATTGTTGAGAAATATCATTGCCTCAATCGTTATTGTCCACAGTGGTTTAATTAGGAATAGAAAAAACTCCAAGCATCGCAAACACATGCCAGGCCAGGAAACATCCTATCGTTCACTGAAAAATTTAACAACTTGTCTCCATTTGTATAGGTCACTTAGTGAAGTAAAAATTCAGTGGAAACACAATGGCTCCCAACTCAAGCAACATTACTCATTACCTGAAAAGTGAAGATTGGATGTTTGTTCCTGCCTCCCACTACATTTCATGGTTTGCTGTGCTCGGCATTGTATGTCTGGCCACAGTTATCCTTAATATCATCACCATTATTATGTTTGCGAAGCAGCGCCGGCTGCAGAGGAAGAGTACATACTTGATCATCCATCTAGCCGTAGTCGATCTCTTGGTTGGGGCGGTTACCGGACCTCTTCGGATTGAATCTTCTAGGAGCTTGATATGCCATACGTGGGAGAACGATATGCCTAGCAGCATTTGGTTATTTTTACTAGAACTGGCTACTGGGTATTATATTGATAAAGTCTCGCTTCTTAATCTCACTTTTATTTCATTAGAACGAACACACGCAACATTCTGTCCTTTCAAGCATCGTTTTGTTAAGAAATGGGTTTATGGAGTGGTTATAGTTGTCACTTGGTTAGTACCTGTATTCATGATCTCTGTGGTGTATGGACTATCAATCTTCAATCACGACTTCATTATCTTTTATTCGGTCCTCTTTTCATATATTTCCATCCTTCTGTTGGTTATATTTGCATGCCATGTTTCTATTTATATCAAAGTTCGTCGTGGTCGTTTTGCACAACTCCATGGTGCAGCCGGCCTGAGGGAAAGAAAACTGACAAGTACAATGTTTCATGCCACATTTGGATCGTGCTTAACTTTCCTGCCATCGATAGTAAACTTTGGCATGTTCGTTTTTGATTTGAAGCTACTTGTTAGCCTTCCCATTAATTTCCTTTTTCACTTTGATATGGCAATGACTACATTTTTTTTGTTCAACTCGCTAATAAATCCTATAATTTACGCCATACGAATGCCAGAATTTAGAGCGGGTATGTTACAAATAATATTTCGTAGAACTCCACACCGTCTACACCCGGTTAACATTCCACTTCAGAACCGTTAATTTGTAATGTTTGGAGAAATATAAAATTGAAAAAAAAAATTTAAGCTTGAACTAAACGAGGAAAAATCGTGCGCGCTTCTCTGCATTGCTAACACAGGTCCATAACGGAAAACTAACGTTAATGATCATGTTCAAAGAAAATACTGTTTGTTAGATTTAGCATAGTACAAGAGAAAAAAATGTTGAGTCACTGATTGGGCTGTTATCATTAAATAACTGTATAGCCAGTCATTTCAATAATCTTAGATAAGGAGTCCATAGCAATTTTTTTTCACATAAAGGCACAAAAGAATGAAAAGCCTTTGCCTAGATCAGTAAAACGACATCGAAGTGTTTATTTCAGTACTGTTGTTTCCATGTAGATTGCAAGATTGTTGTAATATTATATTATTACGGAGAGAAACATTAAAGGTTTTTTCGATAAAGCATTTTCTTTTGTTACTTTTCCAGGTTCTTTTTCTTTTGTTGTTTAGCTGCACGTTTCAAACAGAATGCAGTCATGCACAATGGGGTAGATTAAACAAAAATTAATGTTTTATTACTTCAAGTGGTGACACCGCTGATATCCATCAATGAACTTAAAAGAAGCATTTTTACAGTGTTTTAGACGCGTTTCACTAAGGACGGTACATAGGACGGACGAATATATTCAAGGCAACCCGAAAATGTGATACCATAGACAGCTATGACCGGCTGAATGGTTATGTATTGTTTGTTATTTACAATAACTGATTACACAGTACGTGGGTTAAAAATTGAAAGCCAACACTCGTTATTACAAGAGAGAGGAAGCTCAAAGATAATTCTTTAGAAACTGTAGCGTGACATGGATGATCTCCACGGTCGAATAGGAATAAAAGTTGGGAAAGAAACAATTGAATTATAAAATACCATTTCCCTTTGTTGAACAGTTGCTTTTAGTTTGGTTTGGTTTTGTTTTGCTGTGCGAATTATCTGCCAGAATGTAACAGAAAACAGTCAACATTAACAGGAAGTGAAAGAAAAAAATCTCCTTTTAACAACCATGGGTGACAATCCCTCCGATAAATCAATCAATATTATTGTACCAATATTACGTATACCCATTTCTGATAAATCAGTGGCAAAAAAGCGATGATCTCTCGTTTTTTAGGACTTCGAAACGTTTCGCTATACATTCCTTTCTTGCGAGTTGCAATGTTTGCCCCGTGGCGATCCCAGAAATCTTCGCGCAAACGTAAGGATCCGATTACTGACAACTCATTTATTACTGCTTGGTGGATGTGAGATCACGCTGCGAGGTGATCATCCCGCGTAATAATCGTCATGGCGAAAATATGAGAGTTTGTATGGGAATAGAAACGATCGCTCTTAGGAATAAAACCATAAAGTCAAATTCTCAATAAAAATACCTCGGCAGGTTATTTATTTTATTTTGAGGAAACTAGCGGTTATTGGGTGGACACCAGCGCCAGTGAGGACTTGTAGCTGTACGCTGTTTCCCATCCATCGTTTGTGCCTTACTCTCGGGCAATAAAAACCCGCTTTGTGTACTGATGCGGAAGACGTCCTGTTTATTATAATTGGTGCAAGTTTAATTTCTTTATCAAAAAGACAAAGGCGAATGGTACAAAGACTTAATAACAGTTTTTTTTGTCAATTATGAATTTACTTCACAATCATCTTCATAATCATCGTTTGGCCGAAGACTGCCACGCTTTCCATGCTGGAGCCCTCGTTTACTCAAATCTTGAGGCAACTCAAACCAAGTTGATTTCCTTCGAACTTTCTGTTTACATTTCCGGATTTTTATTTCAATACTTCAAGCTGTAGACATCTCAAAAATTCTGCATTCTAAAGGGGTTTTTTTTCGTTTATATACATATTTATATGTACATTTTTTTAAACAATTTTCCGTTCCATTGCTCTAACCTCTTTGCACTGACAGTTCATTAGTTACCAACGGTAGACAAAGAGAGCTAGCGGAGTGTCGCGGTAACATTCACTTTGCATGGTCAGGTAAATTATTGTGCTCTTCAAGACATTTCACCGAAATGATTAAGCTATGATGGCATGAAAATAAGATTGCAACCGAAAAGTAACTCGTGAGCTTCAAAGTACGATCAAAGTTTTTTGTACTGAAGACTCTTAAATTGGATTATTTAACCATGTCATTGTCCAAGCATTTTATGCTTTCACGGAATTTTAAGAAGCAATATATTTCTAACCGCAAGTAGCTTTTATATTTATAACGAAATCGGATTGAATACCGGGATCTCTGTCGTCCGGATAATGACAGAAGGAAGATAGATGAATTTAGTAATGATAAACTGTTCACACAAAGGGAAACGTGAAGCAACTGGTGGATGATTCATGCTAACCAGTAAGTATCTGCTTCTTAATCCATCCAAGGCATTAGGACCAGATCGAATCTTACCTAAAGATCTTAAACTGACACAGAGATCTCTTTTATCCAAGGCTTGTTTGAAGTCTTTAAAAAGAGCAAGGATTGTTGTAAGTTCCCCCAGCAGTGGAAAGAATCTTCAGTTATACCTATCTTTGAAAAGGGAATAGACTGGACCCTAGAAATTTTCGACCAATATCTTTGGTTAGTGTTCCAGGAAAACTACTGGAGAGGGTCGTATGCAAGTCTATAGATGATCATATTATTTCTAATGGTATCTTAACTAATAGACAATGGGGTTTTAGGAAAGGACACTCTATTGAAAGCCTTCTCCTCCATCTTATGAGTCAAGGTTGGAGTCTTATTCATCGATTTCTGCAAAGCTTTTGATTGCGTGGACCACATAATTCTTGCAGAAAAACTTACTCGGTGTATCGGGTGATATGTGGAGCTGGATCAATGATTATCTCACCAACCGTATGCAAAGGACTCAAGTTAACAATGTTAGATCAGGTCTAAGACCTGTTAGAGTTGGAGTTCCTCAAGGATCTTTGCTTGGCCCTAGACTGTTTGCTACTTATGTTAATGACCTACTGGATCACGTGACCATCGGGGAATTATATATGTATGCAAACGATACAACAATTTATGTTATAGGGAATTCTGTTGAGGATATTGTCATAATTTTACAAGAAGTCTTAGACCAGGTTAATTCCTGGACACTTGAGAACAGACTGGTTGTCCACGAAGGTAAATCCGAAGCGATGACTTTGAGCATTAAGCCCTTCATAGGTCCTATGAAACCTCTGAAGTGGGGCGACAACGTCATTCGGTATGTATCCTCCTCTGTGTGCCTCAGAATTACAATCGATGACAAATTATCTTGGTCTCAGCATATCAAACTAACTCGTTGTTCATTTCACTTGAAAGTTAAAATGCTGAGATGTATAAGTTTTCTACACAAATCTATTTTATAAACTATTTACTTTAAGACTGTAATCCTAAGTGTTTTATATGGAATTGTGATATGGGGTCTGGCATCAAGCTTAAAAAACTAGAATTGATACATATTAGAGCTGCTAGACTGATATATAAGTTACTAAAATGTATGAAGGATGATGATACATTAGCAAGAGTTAGCCGAATTTGTCTATTTCACTATGCTCCGTATCACATTAACATAGCTGGGGACCTTGGTCTGATAAACATTATTTTCAGTTTGTCAAGAAACCATAACTTATTCCTTGTAATTATACTTTAGGCTGAGGAGTAGAAGCGGAAGAGAAATATTCATATCTCCGCGATTTGTCGAACCACAAGCATTTGAACCTTGGAGAATGGAGAAGACAGGCTTTCCGCATGGTGACTACAATTTGGTTCATTCTCGGACTTTCCGTCACCCGAGTGGTTTATGGCGGGAAATGCGGAGGTAATAGATCTTATTTACTCGCTCATTTTATTGCATCTTGTGAGTTCTACGAAATGTGACCATATTTTGGGTTATCTTTAGGTTGGTTACGAAAACATCTCTAGACACTTTACAAATGAGAGCGATCTGAATTTTAAATCAATTCAACATTTCTGTGCATGGTTGTTTGGTTACACGGTATGTTTCACCACACAACATTTGGATAATAACATTAGAAGGGAAAGGATATATCATGCAGCATTTTTTCGTTTAAAAAAACAAAATGAGGTTTTATATTCCATTGAAACAGCGTGAGTAGTTTGAGGATGAATTAAACACTTGACCACGTGAAACTTGAACATAATTCACCAGCTGTCTTTCAAAGTTCAGAGAGAAACTAATCGCTGTGAATGATGTTTTTACGTTCTACCTGGCTCTTATATCCCAAATGAAATATAGCCTTGAGCTTAATTTTCTTTTCGAGGGCGATGAAGTGGGAAAGGGGTCTGGCGGGCTCGCGAAAAAGGCTACCGGTGGTTAGGAGGAAAGACCTTTAATTTGTAAATTCTCTGCTTATGCATGAGACCGCAACCACTAGCTTGAGCGTGTGCTTAAGTTAAAGTTTAAGTCAACGGGATCACTTAATATTCCCTCTTTTAATCCATCCGCCATAGTAATCTGATTATTCGCCGCTCTCTTGGCTCCTTGCTCACCTCCCCGCCCCCCCTAAAGAAGATGGATGGCTTTATTTTTAGTCGTAGATACACGAAGCGTAGCAACGATCATTGTTAGGGGTTAAAATATGCAAATTTGTCACTCACTCAGATGTCAACATACCTTGACCATGAATCGTCTGTACTTCTTTGGATGAATCTTTTTGAATTGTTCCTCATACATCGAACACCAGTACAACAGACATTTATGTAATAGCTAGGTTCAAAATACAACTGATGGGAGACAACTTTAAAGGAGCAATCGCCTGCGCCACCAACATCTAAATATTCTCA
Source organism: Pocillopora verrucosa (assembly GCF_036669915.1). NCBI lineage: Eukaryota > Metazoa > Cnidaria > Anthozoa > Scleractinia > Pocilloporidae > Pocillopora > Pocillopora verrucosa. The sequence goes on from NC_089314.1 coordinate 3,535,064, forward strand.
AGCCATGTTGAGCTGATCGAGATTGTAACAATTCATTAAGATTGTTTGGATTAATTCCCTGAGTAACAGGTCCCGGGTTTAACTCGATATCACCTGAAGTAAGTAACGTTGCCCTTGAAACAAAATACTTGTGGTTTCGTTTCTTACATTTAATTGTATGACATTGAACAACATGTACAAATTCATCACGAAAAACACAACTGACACTTCACATGTCTTTTTATCCTTTGCAGTTCTTAAACCATAAACATAATCAATAGCAAAATACAACCTTGAACCTTTTGCACTTATGAGTGATTCCAACTCGTTTACTTTCACGCACTCTGGTTTTAAGATAATTATGGTAATCAAACGATAAAATCGTTTTCATCGCTGACGAATGTGGTACACTATGCACCATATGAGACCTTTCATACCTCTTTATTGCTTTACTCTTGTACAATAGTTCGATATTTTCTTCTACTGTAATCTCGATGGTTTAATTTCCCTGTATGATTTCTGTTACCATCAGATAAGTTTTCTTACTGCCTTTCGTTCTGCTTAGCCACTACAGTGTTGTGGTTGGATATAATGGACTGATCAGTTGAGCTACTGATGTCTCTAGCAGCTTTGTTTAACCTTAGGTTTGATTCATGCTTTTGCTGATACGAGTGCTCATAGGTTCCCCCATAAGTTCGATCAAAATTTCGCTCGTTAGATTCACTCGTTAAAGACTCACTATTTATACACACCTTGTGAGCTTGGAGGATCAATGACTCTACGCATTCAGCGTCTACTCTCAAAGTCACACCTTCAGTCTTTTAAACAGCTTTGACTAGCTTGAACATGTGCTAACTGCGACGAGTATTAATCGAAACTTCCTCCAAGAAAAGTCGAATTATATTTCAACAGTACGGGCCATAACCATTTCTGGATATCGGTTTCGAGCTTTGTGATTGGGTGAGATCAAAACCAAAACAAAGCAAATTTGGCCGAGAGGTGCTGGAAACAAGAAGAAGCTGATTTTTTTGTTGTTGTGGCGGCCATGTTGTAATGCGGTAGTAAGCTGAAACAAAATTCACTAACAAGGACTGGACGTAAGATACCATTAAAAATATTCGTTTATTTCAAACATTCAACATGCATGTTCTCGACATTCTCGCATTCTGGAAGAGTAAAGCGGATTCTTTCTAGCACAAATTCTTTGTAACGCGGTAGCCCTTCCACCAAGAGCGTCACAGGAATAAAAGCTCCTCCGCCAGCCTGTTTGTATCTGGAAAACGTCTGGGTAGAGCTTGGCCTCGATGTTACTGTCCGTTCTCCGTTGATTTCCCTATTTTGGGTTACGAGAAAACCAATTAAATAAGGTTGAACCAAATAACGCGCACTGATAACAATTGGGACGAGTGAGGTGTGAGATCGCGGAATCGGGACAATTTCATTTCTCTCCAGTATAGGTCGAGGAAAGACAATATCTTGCTTCTCTCCGATTTTTAAATAGACATTATCAATTTCAGTCCATCAAGCCTTTACGAAAAAGTAACAGTAAAGCAAGAAAACAGTGACTTACCCTTCAATTCCTGGTTATTTTGCCACATCGAAGCAAAGCATGCAGCTGTATGTTTAGAAAGTGCTGAACCGTGCCGATCTGCTGCCCTTTGACATCTCCTAAAGTGTATGTCTTTCTCTGCGATTTGCTGAAAATCTGGACTTCTCGTAGAGCCTCTGGAATGCGTTCCATTTCTCGTGGAAGAAGACAAGCCAGTGCATGCGAGTCATACGTGTTGTCGTCTTCACTTTGAATAACAAGCAGTGTTCTACGTGGAGCTTTGATCTTGAAATTATGATACCTGGAAAATAAACGCCAATAAATACGTGAGTGGGATAAAATAAAATCAAGTAGTCACAATCTATATTAAGACGAATACACATGATCGAATTCAATGAAAGAGAATCATACAAGGTATTTTGCGCGCTATTGATCGATTCGCGGGAGAATTTAGGTCTCAGAACACTACAAATTCGGTCCTACAGCTTTTAGTCAGCAATAAAATGTCCTTTACAATTACCCTTTGATTTGAACACCCTGTATAGAGAGTTTGTTTAGGTAATCACTGCAAAATGTGAAAGCACGAGCGGTGTTTCTAAACGAGTTTCACATTTACAGACAAGTCCCTTATGGTTTTAGACGAAAATTTCACTCTCATCAGTTCGTGTAGTTAAACTCCAACCTTTGTTTCCGGAATGCTGTAATAGAGACACTTCGGCAAGGCTTTCCACCAATGCGATTTCTTTATTTTCATCTTCATGCCGCTCTTATCGCACATTTCCCGGATACGATACCTGAAGATGTGAGAGCTCAGTGAACGAATACCTCTTTGTTTTATGTTTGCCTGAAGGAGAACTTACTCGCTGAATAATCACGTTTATGTGTTAGATCCGTGGTTTCCTGAAATTATTTTTTAGTGTGCATTCGCCTTGGCTGAATGAATCTCTCTGATGTCAAGATCGACATTGATTCGAAATTTCATCACTGACCCTGGTCCGTGGCAGATTTGTGCCACAAAGACGAAAAAGTGTCTCGGGATTCTGAATGTGTTCATCCATGCTGTTGGCTTGATCTGAAATTCACAATGTAGGCTTATAAAGGTCCGATAAATAATTGCCCTTTTACTTTAAATTGGCCGGCCACAATGTATGGTTAAAATTTATGGTTTGCACGATACTCCGATGGATCTGAACAAAGGAATCCGTCTGGTAGTTTGCACACTAACAGACTTTCAACGTTCGTGCACTCGATTGGAATTTTGACAAATTGGAAGCAAATTTATTCTATCTTTTTAAAAGATTTTTTTAAGGAATAAAAAAAAATGTTGCATACCTGAAAACCTCAACTAAAGAGAGGTTATTCCTCGATCGAGCCCTTCGCAACATGGACCTCCACCCGACTTTTCATCTGAATTTTTCCTTCTCGTCATCGCGACCACCATCAGTTCTTTGCTTGTTGTGTGTAATTGCTTGTCTTTTGTAATTTTGCAAGGTTTCATGGGATATGGGTAGGGAACTAAGTCGCTAGGGCTCGAATAAAGTATTGAGTGAGTTTCCTCGATGTCCCACTACGACATCCATGTTGGTGACGTCATCAAGTATCCGGAAATGGTTATGACCCGGATTGTTCAACGTCGCGGCATTTACTTCGGAAAATCGATAGACGCGTTGCAGTATTATTTCGGAAAAATCGATACCGATGGGTCTGCTGTTGATATGTCTCACCAGGGTACATGGGCTGATGCACTTGCTATACTTGCATTAAACTTGACAATCTACGTTATAGAATCTGATCCAGGGTTTTCATCGGTTACAAATATCAGTCCACTGTGCTCAGAAACTGATACTACTGTTAGAAATGTTGGACATGAAACACAATATGTTTTAACTGTTCCATCCAGTGAAGGAATACATGAAGGAATACATTACAAGAAGGCGAAGAAATAATGATTTCAGAAATAAGCCGCAAAACAGAGCTCTGCAAGCTAAAAGATCAGAAAATATTGAAAAAACAGGAGAATCTCAAAGGCGGGCATTTAATTTAGCAAACGCAAAGAATTAAATCCTGATCATATCAGAGAACTAAATAGGCAGGCATTTGCCAATAGTAAAAAGAGTAACCATCAGCATGAACGAGAAGTGAACAAAATGCACAGAATAGAAAGAGATCCTTTATGTCTGGGTTGAACTCAAGTGGACCATGACCTGCCTAAGCCAGCTACTGAAAGACCACTTCGTATAGCAGTTGATGAAATACACGAATTTAAATGTCAAGATTCTACACAAAAGATGCAAACAATGACAAAATTCATTTAAACTTTTCACGATAACATCTAGTGTGGTCCTGAATATGTATGTACTTGCTATGATTATTTATGGATCGGTCATCTGTCAGAAATTGTGAAGCAAACATATGTCCTAAATGTTCCGAAACTTTGCTTGAAGCATGTATAACTACCACTGCTAGTACAGAGAATACGAAATTGATTTGCTCTACTTGCCAGTCAAACCTAAGTAATGGGAAGCTACTAGTCTGTTCTAAAACAAAAAAAATGGAATTCTCTGTGAAACCACAATGTTTAAAATTGACACCTTTAGAAGAAAGATTAATTTCTCCACCTATTCTATTTATGCAAATACGTGAACTCCCCCAGAGGTGGACAATTATCTATTCATGGCAATGTTGTAAATGTACCAGCTGATGCAAATTCAACTGTTAGCACTTAAGCAAAACCAATCAATGAATCACAAACTATCCCCTTCAAACTTGTAATTCAAAGGTTGAATTACAAGCATCATTATCAATTTCAGAATGTTGGATCAAGAAAAGTGTTAAAAGCAGTAAAATACCTCGTTAAGGCAAGTGATTGTTTCAAAATGAGCATATAGAACTTCAGGAAAATTGGCTTGATAATCCGGATACTAGAGCTAATGATGCTCTTGCAAATCAAAGTAAGAAATAGAAAGAATTCCTCAGTAATCCACGCTCAAGCACCGGTAATGCTCAAATACATTCAATTGATCCTATACCTAAAATTACTATTTCTGAAGCTACTCAAAGACATGATAATTACACCGAACAATTGATCACTGACTGTAATAACAATTGCAATGATGGATGGTGTGAAGTCGAGGAGAGAACTACAGGTGTCACAGATACTCTTCCTTCTTAATGAAGAAATCCTCGAAACCACCTCACCTTAAAATAACACAAAAACCTTTCCACAAACTCTATCTTACTCCTCCTCATTCACCTCCCCAAGATCTCCTACGAAACATACCGGAGGGGTTCTGACCATTCAAACAACATCAATCCAGCAGTTCAAAGTAATTCTAAAGAGTTTCAATGCTATCCGAGAGTTACCCATTAGCTGCCTATGTTTAGCTGTAAAAGTGTATGTTTTTTTTAAGAGGAATTTTAAAAATCTTCAAAACCCACTCATACATGCAATGTATCCACGACTTATTTACAGTCTCCTTTGAGAAAACAATCAATTAAGCGATTCGTGTTCGAGAAATGAGGCCATCTTTGAAGCTTAAAAACTTCAAGAGGGGGACGTTGGAGTCTATTAGAAGCCGCAAAACCGTAGGAAAAAATCATCCAAAAACCGCAAAAATCCGATCAAAACCGAAAACCGCATGCAAAAAAAGTTCGATTTAGACCGGAAACCGCATGACAAGAGGAGCGTGCATATCGAAGAGGAATCGAAACCCAAATACGAAAAACCGAAAACCATATCGGATTTCCGGAAACCAACTGCTGCAAAACGGAAAATCCTCAAACCGAAATAAACACCGAAACGAAAAAAGTGTTTCAAGTTATTAAGCACAAGAACCGAAAAACCGATCTCAAAAATAACCAAACCGAAAATCCCAATGCCCCCTCCTCCTTTAAATTGTTTTGTAGCCATGAAATCACGAGTTATGCAAATTCAATTAACCACTGTCAATTTATTTCGTTTGAGTGAGTGAAAGGAAGCAGCGGCGTCTCTGTTGGTCTCTTTAGTCTGTGTAAAGGCTTTTTCGTGTTTAACTGTTCTTTTTTCCGACCTTTTACCGTGTGGGAAAATTGGCCACTAGAAGAGCCAGAGTGACACGAATGACATAAAGAGGATGAGGGAACAGCTGCCGCTTGTTGTTTGTCACGCAACATGTCCTTACACACAAATTCTGTCAGTGCAAATTAGACGAGCATTAATAAGCGCTCGTGGCTTATTATATTGCCCAAAATGTTTCTTATTTTCCCGTTTCAGAGGAATTAAAATCGAAGGCAATAAGGCAGTATTAAGTCAAAAAAAAAAATTATGGTTAAACTTAGGAGGTTAACATGGTGTACAGAAGAACGAAAAGTTGGGCTTAGCAAAAGTCACTTTAGAAAAAGAAATTTCGATATTTCTATCAACTGCAAGTTAAAAGTAATATTCAGTCAAAATTGTTTGTTTAATCTTTGTGTGCAGATGTTTTTCAGGATTTATCCGAATCCTACTGTCCCGCAAAGTACGTCGATGTCTGTTGTCCGTTAGCAACTCAGATAAGCAGGGGAAAACCATTTTGTATGGAACCTCAAAATTCCTCAGCTTATAAGGCGGGATTTTTCTTCAGCAAACATTCGATGAAAGTTGAACCCTGTCCTGATGGTAAGTTGGTAGTTCCCTGATGATATATATGATCATTTTGCCATCCCAGAAGTGAAAAGTCGCAACAACAACTCTCGGATGTTTGTTATAATGAAATATAGTCAGCAGCTACATAGTAATGTCCAAACGGGGAAAATTAAAGAAAATAGTGGTTTCTTTCACAGTCAATGGATAAGATCTATCTATCATCAATATCCTAAGTGCGCTCATGGAATGGTTGGTAAAGTGGGAAGGGGGAGGAGGTAGGGGGAACTACTACCCATTCATTCTCTTAAATGAAATCAACACGATGTTGTCACAACTTGCAAAGCAATGCCATTGGAATATATCAGCAGATAGCTCCATTGCAGATGAGAAATACGTGTTATCAAGGAAAAACATGGCGGTTAACTGAGAAAATATTTCTACCAGGCTGGATATTTTTTTTAAGGATCCGAAGACGCTTACCGTTTTGTAACGAACTTCAGGCCGAGATCAAAACTTGTATATTTTATCGCTGTCGTCTCGGCTGATTTCTGCAGACTGATTTAGGTAGGCCTTTGCATTGTGACACTCGCAGAACTAAATTGGTAAATGAAGGATTTACAAGAATTCCTGCTTGTGTAGTTACATATTATTTCATATGTTTAGATAGAAAACAATTTTTTTCCTCTCGTACCCCGCTGTTACGGATTCTCGTTATTGCAGACACTAAATCTCCCCCTTCGCCCCCTCCCCCCACCACCTTCTTCTCCTGGATGAATTAGATGTAGAAGAGGCAGCGCAATTGTTTACATGATCTCATGAAAAGGATGAATTTCACCCTCAGCAAAAACGCAATTAAGGCGAAAAGTCACCTGTCGGCTTGAAGTTAGAATCTACCGTAACATTGAGGAAATATTGACTTTATGAATATTTTCAGGCTTCTATTGTCCTCAGGATCAAGTCTGTATCAAACCATGTCCACAGGGAACATACTGTGTTAGAGATAAACTAGTTAACGCCACAGTAAGTTTTTTATGATCTTATTCACGACCGAGTGAGTGGAACGGTGCTTTTATGGTTGGTGCGTTGGACTCTGGGTCGAGAAGTTCGACACTGGCTGGGTCTTTGGGCAAAACAGTTTAATTTTACAGTGTCCTTACCACCCAGGAGTGTTATTGGCTGACGGCCAATTTACTTGAGCTAAAATCACTTTTCAGATGGAGACCTAAACAATTTCGACTTCCCCTAACACGTGGGTGGATCCTGGAGTTAACTGTGGAGGGGAGGGGGGGAGGGATTGTGGGGGAAGGAGCTCGTTAAAGTGATCTTGCAAGAACTACAATTCTAATGAGGTTTGAGTCTGATAACACACTTTGGCCAAAGTTTTATGAAACCAGTGTCACTTTATATGTTTTCAATTATTGATTTACGCTTCTAAATGCTCTGTTCTATGTGACGATCTTTATGATGTCATATCTTTAATGGCAGAGCCCGTGGTGCGCTCAGCTCATGATGAAAACATTCATCTTATTTTCTAGAAAAAATCGCCTTTACTGTGCCTCGAGAGTGGAAAATGCTGCAATACTTCTCAGTCTCCTCCTATCTGTGATTCTCATGCAGCTTCTAAGTATATTTGCCCTGGAGCCAAGCTCCCAGTTCCCTGTCATCCAGGCAACTATTGCCCAAACGTCACCATTCAAAAGACGTGTCCAAGTGGACATTTCTGTCGGAAGGGAAGCATGGAACCACAACGCTGTCCGGTATAAGTAATTAGTCTTGTTACACATATTTGGTAATAGTCACAATATTGTTATTCGATAGTGCACATCCGAAGACATCTCTTAAGTGGTAATAGCCGTTAAAGACAGATGCGAGAGAAACGGGATTTTTAAGGCTATTTGGCCATGGGAAATCCAAGTTCAAAACTATGGAAATTGTAAATGTTTATGGAAATACTATAATCTAAGAATTAATTCGGCTTATTTTTACTCCGTACTTCAAATATGAATATCAATAGCAAATGATAAAACTGCAAAGAATACTAAATAATGCTCATAAAATGCATCCTTTTCATGAATGCTGTGCATTATAAGAATTTAGTTCATTTACGGGGAAGAAATTGATGCAACTCGATTTAAGGAGGAACAAATTTGTGCCTTCCGTGACTTTACAGGTTGACTATTTCACGGCGCCAAACCCCTTTCTAAGTGAAGCTGTCTTTGGTAAGATTGGTTCGGGGCAGTGAGTAGCTAATTTTGTTTTCCACGTTGAAGCTGCAATACTTATCCCAGTCGCTTTTGCATCTACGTTAAGTGCAAATCAAGTATGGGAATATCAATTCATCTTATATCGTTCATTTGCATTTCGTGGCAGAAACATGTGGAAGATGCCATCCCTGTTGTTGCATGCACAACTCCTTGTGGAGCGTAGTCTTATTTTGGTCTATTTTCAGATTCTCTCCATATGCAAGAAAGGGTCTTCATTTCCTATCAGCGCCCCTGGTGGTGTTTTACTCATCTTAGCAATATTGCTGGTAATGCTGTTGCTTTTGCACTGTTTCAACCACGAAGAAAAACTTATAGAATGGTTTGAACGTTATGTAACAAAGAGACTCTTCCCAAAGCGGAGTTTAAGAATGCAAGAGAGTATCAGGAGGAACACTTTGGATAAATACCGAGAGGAGGCGGAGCCCAAGACACAAACCAGCACCATTCGTTTTCAAAACCTTAGCCTCTCTCTTAAAAAGGTAAATATCTGGTTGCGCAGTGGAAAAGGAGAGAAAGAGGCCTTTTGTTATCAATCTCAAAGTAACGGTCAATCTCGTGTAAGAATATTCGCCGAAGAGTATTTTTCTTACTACCGAGTCCGGAGACTTTATTTAGTTACGTACTATCGACAGCCAAAATAAAATTGTGGTTAGTGTTACTGCTACTGCCACTGTTATTATAATAATACATATGATACTAATAATAATAATAATAATAATAATAATAATAGTGATAATTAATGGCATTGATGATGAAAATAATAACAATAATAATAATTGAAATGATATCATCTTCATCTTGTTATTCGTATCATTCATTACTTTTTTTTGTTTACTTTTGGCGCCGAAGTACTGCAGGGGAGCTTGTTGACACTTAGACAAAATTCGGCGCGAAAGTGCGCCACGGAAAATAAAAACCAATTCATGGCATATATTTCGAAGGACTCTAAGTTAAAGTAAGATTTTCTGCATGCGTTGGAGAGTAAAGGAAGAATTTATGCTCTGAACATATTTCAATTGGAGCTTTAGTGAAAGGAGAAAACTAAAGAATCAGTCAGAGCTTACTTCTACAAATATTTGATACCACACACATTGTAAGTAACAGAATTTTTATGTAGTTATGCTTTGTGTGTTGTTTTCTTCATTTAACAGACTAAGGTAGCCATTCTTCAAGGCGTGTCCGGTCAACTCCTACCTGGGGAAGTAACTGCGGTAATGGGTCCCTCGGGATCCGGCAAAACAACGTTTCTCAACACCCCTAGTGGAAAAGCCTATTATGGGGTTGGTTTTCCATTTGAAATAAGTGTAACAAAAATACTCTCATCGGAGCTTAAAATTCGAGTGAATTGTGCCAATTATTGACTTCAGCATTTCTGAGCTCAAGGGTGTGATCAGTCCCTGGATGCTGTAGAAGTTGATGCATTCCTAGGTGCTACCAGGGCTTCACTTTCCCTTGGTGTCGAAAACTGAAAATGGTCTGATAGTATTAAAGTGGCCATTAGCAATATAAAAGATGGCTGGATGGTTAGTTCTTTGTAGGAGCCTTCAGCTAGTAGAATCCGATATAGGAAAACTAAAATATTTCCATCATTTAAATAGAAAATATGTCGTTGAAAACCTGCGAAAAATACTATTTTAGGCTTTTTTCTTGCTATTTTTTGTAGTTGCGACTAATATTTTCAATACCACAACTAGAAAATATACGACAATGCTATCTTTACTTATGACAAGCATGTTCAACTAAACCTGGGTGTAAACCTATTGTGACCTCATGAGCGTGAAAGTAATTGACTTGATGAACAGAATTGAGATTGAAGAGAGATCTGGTAAAACGATGCAACATACTCTTAGAAAGCATTAGGGTTGACTTATTTGAACAAAATTTCAAGCCCGCTTACTGCAGTTTCTTATTTCTGTTTCCAGAAACGCGCCGGTAGTCTATTCATCAACAACAACTTTGTATACGATCTGGGCGTTTTCAGAAACATCACGGGATTTGTTCCACAGGTTAGTTTTGCGTCAGAAATAAGGAAGCAACTGCTTAGTTTTTTCTATTGGTGTAATATCGGTGTCGTTCAAGAGGGCCACCGCCGCGCCCTTCGCCCAGAGACGGTTAAAGTTCTTCATAATAAAATGCTTGGGACAATTCAAGTTATTGATGCAGTGTTTGAAATTAGACTTAAACAGAATATGACTTACAGAATATATAAGAAGGAAACTTCTGTGTCAGGCAACCTAAGGAATTAGTCCTGTACTCATCCACATTATATGCTTCTGCTCAACTTGTACTGTTTTTTTTCAGGAAGATATCATGCACAGAACACTAACAGTGAAGGAGGTGTTGATTTATCAAGCAAATCTAAGATTGCCATCCTCGATTTCCAAAGACGAAAAGGAAAAAAGAGTCAACGAGGTATGTCACCGATTAAAATCTTTTATTGTACTGGAACTGAGTAATGGTGATGAGGGACCTGTAGGTAAGCTCGTTCTACATCACTCACTTTACCATAAAATTAAATAGTAAAATTGAAACAGTAAAATTGACCCATTTGGTTCGGCAGGTCTTGGATCTTCTTGATTTGGCGCATGTCAAGAATACAAAGATTGGAGACGAGGTATGGGCTTTCTCAAGAGAAAAACGCTTGCCAGTGTGAGGACCAACTCTTGAGTATGCAGTATATTATCATGACACCATTACAAAAAAATTACTGTGCCAGCAACTGGCCCTTGAAAACTGCGTCTCAGCTTCACAGCTTCGAATTCGTATAGCTTCTATCTATTGCCATTTCGAGTTTTACGTGTAGATATGTGTCATTAGGGCACAACAAGGAAAAATATCATGAGTCGTTGCCATAGGTCCCCAGTGTCCCATTTATACCACCATAGTCGCCTGATTATGCATTCTAAGGCTTTGACATTAAGGTGCTTCCATTCTGGATTCATTGAACTCTACATTTCCTTTGTTACTTCTCTTGTAGCGGACTGGACAGTACTTCAAGTTTGATGGTCGTGGATGCGCTGAAGGGCCGTAGCTGAAAAAAGAAACTGACAATTGTTTGCGTCATTCATCAGCCAAGATACGAAATATTCAGTAAGTCTGGACTGCAAATTGCACCAAGTTTTTTTTTTTTACTCTGATTTGTTTGCCGTCTCAAAACGTAGACGGAAATAACTTTTTGATTCTAATATTTGATGAGAGTAGAAACAGAAGCAGTGAAACGATTTTTCGGGTATAATATGTTTCTCAATTTGCAAAATTCATACAACCCAAAATTTATAATTCAACCCCTCTTTCTGGTTGTCATGTTCCATTTTTTATTATTTTTTTTTGTAGGTAAATTCCACAAAGTTCTCTTTCTTGCGCCCGGTGGACGAACCGTCTTCCTAGGAAGTGTACCAGAGGCAGAAAACTACTTTGAAATGCTTGGATTTCAAATACCTGAGAAAGTGAACCCAGCAGATTTTTACATGGATGTTATTGGCGGATTGTGGAAGGGCTCTGATGAATCAACTAGTACTTTACCCGAGCGTTGGGAGCAGTATGCTGCTGGAAATAACGCGGGCGCTGAAAACACTGACTGTGCTGATGGGAGCCGGGCAGATCCAGATGACGGGATAGAGCAATTATCTTTTACATCTTCTCCGAAACTGTTCAAGAGAAACCCAAATAAAGGTAATCAGTGATTTCCAAAGGTATTAAAAGTCTGTTCCCCGCGATCAATGATAATTGATATTAATCGATGTTTGTCAGTCAGTTTGTATGCAAATATCTGCCGATCGATTAGGAGTCGTCAATCGCAATTAGAAATCTCTCATTTAAAGCTGTTTCTACTGTCAAAGATTCTTCGCATTCGCAACGATATCTTGCGGTCTATGCTTCTACCTCTTAATGGAGAGTTTACTTCAGAGTTGAGTTGACTTCAGTTGTTAATTGCTTGTATTAAGGAAGGATCCAAACAGAAAAGAACGAATACATGGAATGAAAACTAAATTACAGTGGGAAATAGAAATCGCTTACAGTCGACATGTTGAAACGGGTTCCAATCCCGTTGAAGCCTAACTTTTTTCAGGCTTCTTTAGTGCAATCTCTTTAATTGCAACACAACTGCGAGGATCATTTTTTTTACTTCTGACTCGACATGTTGAAAGTTGATGAAGCCTTGCATCGACAAGATCTGCTTATTAAAATCGTGGTGGATTCATTGAGTCTGACTGGGCGCGCAGCTGCAACTTTGGGAGCTCACGCTACATTCTGTAGCTCGAATAGAAAATAGCCTGATGATGGACGTCAGCAGCTCGTTGAACGTTGCGGGCTATTCAAATTCCAATGTCCCGCGTTTTCTAATGTTCAACTTCATATTCTATTTGACCTTCCTTCTCTTCAACGAGACCCACCCACAAGGTGATTGCCCTTTCAATTTCCATTTTCAGATCAAGACAAGCAGATGCCCAACTTCTTGATTCAGTTTATCACATTTCTTCGTCGTGAGATTCGACTGCAGTTTCGTTTGTCACGATCACTTCTTCTAGATCAGTTCTTGGTGTTACTTGCAGGGGGTACCCTAGGGGCCCTCAGGATGGAGGTTAGTTGACGTTCATGTAATCAGTGTTTAACGTTTTTCAAATAGGGATCACTACTGCTGGTGTGATACATCGCGCGCAAAATGGTTTTGACTGAGAGCACCGTTTTTGAAATCTTTCATGTATCTTAGTCTCAGAGAGATTTGTTGCTAAAAGATTACAGTACAACGCAGACAAGCGTTTTGTGGAAAGAAGCAAGGGTCCCAAAAGTCAAGATATTTTAAATAACTGTGATAGCCAAGTTGTCGTCAATAACTGAAAATTATCATGGCACCGATGCTTAGCTTTTCGCACAGGGCGAAATTTGTAAATTCTTCCTGTGCTAAAAAAAAAAATTCCAGAGTACTTTCCTACAATCTTTGTATTCTTTCTATCTTAAGTGACAATTCATCGAACTTGAAAATACCTTTTTTATTTCTATCACAGGCTCCCCTTGAAGAATTCTTCACTCTCGTCACCCTTAGCTCCTTAGCAATTTGTCTGACCGCCATGTTATCTGCGTTGAGATGTTTTGGTAGCACCAGGACAACTTTCTGGCGGTAAGGGGGGGAATTGCATTTCTTGATCTGTGTGAATAACGATTCAAAAAAGACGATCGACGATGACACTAGAGAAGAAAACGCAGAAGACGACGAAATGACGAGAAAAACGGACATTTAAACGACACGTTTTTTATGACAACGGCTACAAGGACGAGTACGAAAATTACTACAACAACGACGACGAAACGATTCGGAGGACGAAAACGACGGTGACGATTAAAACGGCAACAAAAACCGATGGCGTCGAAGACGAAGTGCGGTGACGAAGTCGTAAACGATAACGAAGACAGGTAAGAAGACGGCGGTTATGGATTCTTTCTTCTTCGATATTTGAGAAATTTTGCTAACTTCCTGGAGAAAAACCAATAATTGGAATTCCACGTTCCAAAGAAATAACGAGGAGACTAAATCGGACTCACTGGAACGTATCGACTTTCTTGGAAACGTTTCGGCTGAATCGCTCAGCCTTCATTAGGCCATTGGAGTGTCAGTTTATTCCTATTTGATATTCATTATCAACTTTACATTGCAGTGAAGCCGCAGCTGGTGTCAACAGGATAAGTTACTTTGTGGCTGGCAATGTCGCTCAGATTCCCATAATCGTCATCACTCCTGTTGTTTATTTGAGCCTGCTGTACTCACTGATTGCACCGAGAGGTAGAAATAGACGTCGTTTTATGTGATAGGCATAGGTTTTCATGGCTGTTGGAATAGCGCGTGCCTCTGTTTGTCTCTCCTATCAACCTGATAATCTTATAAGCCCCCTTTGTATTTTTTTCAACTTTTTCCCCTTTCGGCGTCTACAAATGTCTATAGTCGACCAAAGTAATAGTTTCCGTTAGTATGATACTTGACGTAAGGCCAGAAAGTCAGCGAATGTCAGGGTTGAGGCCGAACAGGTGCACAGCATGAGATAATAAACATTTCATGATATCTTGCGCACAGTTATACCTCCCTCAACCCCCCCTTTACCTTTCAAATTTAGATCAACGTGTCCGTTCTAATTTTTTTGAAAATTTATTTAAGTTCACACGGCAACCAGGTGGACAATCAGACATGGTTTGATGCTACTCTGGTTTACAGATTTAATGAATGTAACCGAAGAAGTTACAATTCATAGACCCAGTAGAGCCGTCGATCCAATTCACCCTTGAGCATGAAAAGGATAGACATTTGCCCTTTCTTGATTAAATGTGTCCAGAGGGGTTCAGGGTAATTTAGAGACAAGTGTCTACCGTAAACCTACCCACACCAACAAATACCTTGCTTTCGATTCTCACCACCCTATTTGCCATAAAAAGTCTGTAGCCAAAACTTTAGTTAGGAGGGCTAACTGTCTACCATCTTCACTCGATTCGAAGGCTGAGGAGAGGAAATATGTTTCCAATGTCCTAAAGGCAAATGGTTATACAAAAACCTTTCTCCGTAACTGCCAAAAACCAGTTACAACTAGTAACGCTCTTGATGAAAGGGAACCAGCGACTGGTTCTACTGTTATTCCTTACATTCAGGGTGTTACGGAACCCATCAAGAGAATTTTGAATAGCCACAACGTTAAAGTTGCTCAAAAACCTTTTCAGACTTTGGGACATATTTTCGCCAAACCTAAGGATCCTGTCACGAAAGAACAACGTACCGACGCCATTTATTCTGTTCCTTGCAATGACTGTGACAACGAATACATCGGACAGACCAAATATCAGTTTGGTACACGTTTAAAAGAGCACCAAAAAGCTGTTTTACTTTGCAAAAAGGAAAATTCAGCTTTATCGGAACACACGTCTAACTAACCATACAATTGGGTGGGATAATTCTAAAATTATCACCACTAATCGGCGTTACCACCAGCGCCTTTGTTTGGAGGCTTGGTACATTAACTCCGCCCACGCTCCTTTAAATCGTGACGATGGCGGTTCGCTTCCTGACGCCTATTTACACCTCGTCAGAAAAAAGGCCGCTAATTAGTGATCATATAAAAGGACCTCTTGTTGCAGCGTTTAGATCACCCCTGATGAAGGCACTAGACAGGAGTGTCGAAACGTTGGGTCTATGAATTGTAACGTCTTCGGTTAGATTCATTAAATCTGTAAACCAGAGTAGCATCAAACCATGTCTTTTTTGAAAATTCTTTTCTTAGCTTACTTCCGATTTCATTATGCCGCCACTCTTGGAGTTCAGTTCGCCTGCACTGGAGCGGGTTACTACATATCCGCTATCTTTAGCCCCAAGAACTCATAGATGGCATCTGTTACTTTTGCACTCATTTCCTCTCTTTTGGCAGGTAAACAAAGGAAAGGTTATCGTGACAAACAGTAATACGAGGGGGAAGTAGAAGAGGGATGAGACAATAGAGAACGGAACTTAAGAAAATTTGTATTGATGCGTCATGTTAATCAATTTGACTTCGCTGCTTTGAGTTATTGTACTATTGCTACCTTTGGGTTACTGGACATTACTTATCGCCTGAGGAAGAGGGTGGAGAATTATGGGGGATTTATAGTTAAGGAGGAGGGCGGAGGAGGGCGGAGGGCAGAGGGCGGAGGGAAGAATCAGTCGTCACCAATAAGGGGGAGGGGGGGGGGCAATTAAGAAAGTTGGTGAATAATGACCGGCCCTTACTGAAATAAGGGAAGCTTCTCGTCAACTCTGTCTCGAATATGACGAAATTCTGAAATAAAACCCAGTAGTTGATAATTACTTGCGCTAAAAGTTCAATTCTAGGACATCGTGTTGTTTCGGATTCGGTGTCTGAGTAAACAAAGTTTAGAGTGATAACTAGGTCATCCCATCGTAAAACAAGCCAAACGCGGCCTTTAAAAATTGTTTGTTGCGTACGTTTTTGGCACAGGCATAAATCCTTAAAATCTTAACAATTTTCCCACGTGATCGATTTGCGATTATGCATGAGTTAGTACTCCTACAGTGTAATATTTGCCAGGCGCGATCCTGGAACGATTTATTTAAATGTCAAGTTACTAAATAAATATTTTGCAATAGCAATTTCATGCTGCTGAGTGTTTCTTGCCCTCATCCTACTCTGCTGCCTGTTATCTTCGTAAATTGACACAATTCTACTTCTGTCTTGAACTGAATTCCCAGGCAGTTCTCCTACACTGTGTAAAATGGCAAAGAGGAAGCTCGTTCGAGTGATCTACAGTCTCTCCTACTCCCGCTGGTACCTGGAGGCACTGTTTGAAAAGGAGGCTATTCGTTACCCAGATGTCATGGCGTCAGATGTGCACAGGCTATCGACAAGGAATGGTTACACACTGGATAACTACAGCACTTGTGTAGCAGTCTTATTTGCCATGGGGTTTGCTTACCGAGTGCTGGCTTTGTTGCTTATGTTGTTTACAAATAGGGGGAAGCAACAGTAGCTGCATCTTTTCGTTAGAGAAATATGTAGTAAAGCATATTATTGTTAAACTAAAGCGTCGCTATAAATTAGATTACATTTTTGTGTTTGTGTCCTGTAATAGTAAACACAAGAAAAGGAATTAAACGAACGAGCTAACTTGTGCAAAAATTATTTTGTTGTCAGTTGGGAGCAATTATTTCTGTTTTGTTGATGTTTTTTTTTTTCGTGGGCGTGCTCGAAGGTGCCATATGTTTAACTTGTTAAGTGTCCTGCCAAGTGTCTGTTGGGATGTACACACAAGGCTTAAAATGACTACGCTTAGAGATTTAGAGGTCGCCTCTGTTAGATCAAAAATCAGAATCAGTATCGTCTAATTTATGCGCAAGAATGCCTAAACCTGTAAAAATTTAGGCAGACTGAAAAATTCCAAGTTTCATAGAAGCGTATAGGAACTTTATACTATCAAACATTCCTCAGTAGATGATTTATAACAAAATGCTCTCCCTACTCAAAGTAATGATCTCAGTTAACCTATGTTGTGTTGGCACATAATTTTGGATTGGTGTAAGGACCTTTATTTAGCATCTGATTTGAACTTTTCATGTTATGTTTGTTGTTCTCCGTGCAGTAGGTTTGAGTTGAGTGAACTGCAAGCCGTCTCGGTATAACAGTATAGTGATTATAAAACCGATAGCTAACGACTTCAAGAGTCCATATATACTTTGTACACCGCACACTAACGGAAGAACCTTTAATAATCATTGAATGAGTCCTTGTTAAATAAAATTGTGTTGTTGATTGTCTTCGTTACGTGATGCAGTAGGGTCTTTCTGGGGAAAGGGGGCTAACATAGTCCCAAGGATCCCCTCGCTCAGTTACGCCTTCGAAGCATTTCTTCTTGTTTGTAATCAAGACTCGTGTAATCGATCCTTTACGCATCGTTTAAGTGATGGCTATTTTTTTTGATAGACAACCAACATTGAAATAATCTTGTGATATCAAATTAAAGTACAATAAGGTTAATTTTTTTTACGGCACAGGCAAACGGGTATGGAAAGAAATATTTCTGATTCCAAGATCTCGAAGACTTTTTTACGTCTTAAAAGTCTGCTTTAAAGTCTACGGTATTTAAGAGATTTTTAAGGTCAATACATACTTTTTGCACTGCACAATTAACCCAGAGCCTTGATTAATCAGTGAATCAGTCTGTTTCACGTAAAATTGTGTAGTTTTTGCCGTTGTTACCTGATGCAGTAGCGTCTCTCCCGGAATTTTGCGGGGAGGAGACCCCCTATGAAAATTAAACTGAGAATCACGCCTTCTTTCTCGTCTGTAAGGAAGACTCTTATAATCCTTCACGCCTCCGCTAAGCGTTGTAATTGTGAGATCTCAGAGACTCAAAATTAATTTCAGAATTTTCTGTGCTCTCGCTGCGGGAACGTATTTTATTACACAATTTCCCCACGATTTTGTGGTCAAAAGAAGAAGATTGTGTTACTGAGAAATGTATCCGTGCAAAGCTAAATAACCATTTCTGTTTTGTTACCCAAAAGGTTCTTTTTCAAACTCGAATGGTCTATTGTAGTCATGAGTGGTCATTCCGATTATTTATCGACGTGGTTACGCATTCTTAACATTTTTCTACTAACTTGTCACTTTACACACATGTAAGCTGAAATGTAATGTAAACCTGGTAAAAACCTTTTGAGTGATACATCATTTTTTGCTTTATATAATATATTTATGCAATTTTCTTCCAGTTCTCCAAAGTGTGTACGTGTTTCGCAAAATTTTTTCATTTATTACGGTATTTACTTTTAAATTCAATTTTAACTTATGAGGAATACCTGTAAACTAGGAGGTGTGTCATTTCATCCAAGTCTTGAAGTGAACCACTCCATGTCGAATAGAATTATGATGTTTTTGATATTTGTGTTGTTGTTGTGTGATGCACTAACGTCTTTTAGGAAGGGGAGGCTAAGGATCCACCCTCTCAGTTACAACTTTGACGTAATCGTTTTTATTTGTAAATGCGACTCTGATAATCCTTTACAGAGGGTTTGAATGGGGGTCCTCATATCAACTGTCGATTAAAATTTCATTACTTTGTTATTAATTGCCCCGATCTTTGTAGGTTGTTGGTAAATCACAATTAATGATTAAAATGCAAGTGAAGGTTTCATATTGGTTAGCCAAATTCGTAGGCTGGATAGCGGTCACTCTAGAAATGAGCCCGCAAACTTACACAGCTATAAAGTAAATTTTATGACTGAAAATTTGTTAATTATTACACTGAATTTGACATTTAACCTTCTAAGCCAGAATGCTCTTCTTTCTGAAAACGAATATCGATAATGTTGGTTGTCGATTAGTATTTTCGTGTCCGTCGTAATCGTTAATTCTTTTTTGCATTTTGTCGGTCGTTAGTTAATATTTCCCCCTTTGTCGCTGGTCAATTGAACCCGATTCAGACCCTCTTTACGCATCATCAAAGTCATCGCTAACAAGTGATCGCTAACTTTTTAAAATAATCTTAATTTTCAAATAATTTTAGCAATAGCAAATTAGATGCGCAGGTGGGTTGTTGTTTTGAGACGCATCCTAACGGACAGAAATATTTCTGATTAAAAGATCTCGGAAACTGTGAGTCTAGTTGTTAATTTTTGCGATTCCTCGGTGTGAAAAAGGTTTTTTAATTACACAGTTTTTCCTTTTTATTGGGAAAAAGGAGAGGAATTATTCACAGGGAATTTATGATACGTTGGACCCAAATTAACACCTGTGCTGAAGCAGTTAAAATATTCTCTTCACGTTTCTTCCACGCACTCGGGTAATAACCACTCACTTTGTGTACAATGCGGAACATTTATTGTCTAATAGCTTCGTTCCTGTTTTGTGGACATTGACAGAAAGCAATCTTTAAGTAAACATCTCATCGTACAATTTATTTGCATGTACTTTAGCACAGCGATTGTCAATTAACCGGATGACTCCGGACTGGGCTGACATAGAGACATCCATTTAGGCAAATTGATCCATTAATTTGCTCACAACGCTGGTCAAATAATAGATATTAAGAGCCTTGCGGCAACTCAAACCAAAATTGGCTTCCTTTGAATTTTCTGCTTACATTCCGAGTAATTTTATTTCAATAACTCGAGGGGTAGGCATCTCGAAAGTTCTGCTTCGAAATATTTTTTCCTTACAATTTTCTGTTTCAGTGCTCTAACCCCATTGCACTGGACTATATTATTTAATGGGAGTCAACTGTGGCAAAACGTTGTTATAGGAGTAAGAATCAAGAACTATGAGACTGCATTTAAGGTTTACCGAAAGTCGGAAAAGTAGTTATTTTGTCGGCACTAGTTGACAACACCTCAATACTAAACCTATGCAAAGAATAATTAAATATGTTTCAGAAAGGAATAAGACTTCCTTCACCTGTCGTGAAGCATTTCAAATGTTTAACGTTTGTTCTTCCCACTCAGTTAAATAAAACCACCTTCCTGTGGGTTTCGTTTGATCATGTGTTTCCTTCACAAAAGCGTAAGTAGATGTTCAAAACCCATTCCCATAGTTCATGGAAGAATCTTAGAGGGAGGTTTTAATATTTTATCCATATTATCTGGTAATATTAGGAGGTAAAATTTAGTTTAGGCTTGTCGCCGAAGACACAGTCAATTAAACAAATAAGTGACCTCCACACCTTTTTCAAGTATTTATAGAGAGTGGATTAAGTGGCTCTAAATATGACTGCTATTTCTTTTTTAGAGGTATGTTTATTCATTTTTATGATTCTTTTCTTTCTTTGTAAAAGCCACGTCAAACTGTGGTATTGTGGTGTGAAAGAGGAAAGTTATTGAAGATTTAACCTTCGACAGTTCGTCAATTAGCAACTTTCTAGAAGACTGTCGTTGTGATATTATAGTACGTGGTTAGGTACATTTTTTGTGTTAATCAAGAAAATTCACAGAAGTAATAAAGCTGTGACGGTATGAAAACAATATTGCAACCGGGTAAGTACAATAAAATCCATGCGGTGCCTTTTTAAAAAGTTTTTGGCCCAGGACCCTGAAATTGGAAATTTGATCGAGGCATTGTGCAAGCACTTTTCATTTTACAGACTTTCGAAAAGAAATAGATATGTAAATGCTACTAACTTTGATAACGACATCAAAATCTGACTAACTACCTCATGCTGGTGAGGTTATGGCGGAAATAACCCTCACATGTCGTCGAATACAGTTTATTCAGATATGTTCACGTCATCCCTTGCAGTCATTCATAAGTGGCGTGTATTGTTGAGAGATATCACTACCTCAATCGTCATTGTTTACGTATGGTTTTTAAAAGAATCCCAGCATCGCAAAAATATACCAAGTCAGGAAACATCATATAGTTGACTAACCAATTTAACAACTTGTCTCCATTTATAGGTCGTTTAGTGAAGTAATATTTTAGTGGAAATTCAGTGGCTCCCAACACAAGCAACATTACTCATTACCTGAAAAGCGAAGATTCAATGTTTCTTCCTGCCTCCCACTGCATTCCATGGTTTGGTGTGCTCGGCACTGTATGTTTGGCCATAGTCATCCTTAATATCATCGTCATTATTATATTTGTGAAGCAGCGCCGGCTACAGAGGAAGAGTACATACTTGATCATCCATCTGGCCATAGTCGATCTCTTGGTCGGGGCGGTTACTGGGCCTCTTTGGATTGACTTTTGTATGAGTTGGTATTGCGATCTGTGGGAGGACGATATGCCTGATAACACTTGGTTATTCGTACTAGAGAGTGCTACTGGGTATCATATTGATAAAGTCTCGCTTCTTAACCTCGCTTTTATTTCATTAGAACGAACACACGCAACATTTTGTCCTTTCAAGCATCGTTCTGTAAAGAAATGGGTTTATGGAGTTGTTATAGCTGTTACTTGGTTAGTCCCTGTAGTCTTGACGTCTTTAGTGATTGGACTGTTAAACTTCAATCACGTCAGCTTTAGAATTGCTTCGGTCCAGTTCTCATATCTTTCTATCCTTCTTTTAGTTATATTTGCATGCTACTTTTTCATTTATATCAAAGTTCGTGGAGGTCGTTTTGCTCAACTCCATGGCGCAGCCGGCCTGAGGGAAAGAAAACTGACAAGTACAATGTTTCTTGTCACATTTGGATCGTTCCTAACTTTCCTGCCATCGATAGTATACCATGGTGTGGTGGCTATTGATATGAAACTACTTTTCAGCCTTCCCACCGATTCTTTTTTTCACATTGATATGGTAATAATTACATTTTTTGTGCTGAACTCGCTAATAAATCCTATAATTTACGCCATATGGATGCCAGAATTAAGAGCAGGTATATTAGAAATAATATTTCGTAGGAATCTAAGCCGTCCGAACCCGGTCAACATTCCACTTCAGGACCGTTAATTTTGTAATGTTTGGAGAATATAAAATTGAGAAAAAAAATTAAGCTTGAAGTAAACGAGGAGAATTCCTGCGCGCTTCTCTACATTGCAAATATAGATCCATGACGGAAAACTAACTTCAATGATAATGTTTAAAGAAAATACTTTTTGTTAGGTTTAAAATTACCGGGGTAAAAATGTTGACTTATTGATTGGGCTGTTATAATTAAACAACTGTGTAGCCAGTAATTTCAATAATCTAAGATATGGTGTACATGGTTATTTTTTCCATATAAAAGCACAAAAGAATGAAAAGCCTTTGCCTCGATCAGTAAAACGACATTGATGTGTTTATTTCAGTACCGCTGTTTTCATGTTAAGTACAACTACTTTTGTAGCTGAAACTGAAACAACTTGTTGTAATATTATATTACTACGGATAGAAACATTAAACTGGTTTTTAAACGATGAAGCAGTTTCTTTTGTTTTTTCTCTAGGTTCTCTTTCTTTTGCTGTTTACACATTGTTTTCACAATGTAGTAGAAGAAGCAAAAATTCATGTTTTATTATTTTAGGTGATGATACCGCTGACCAATCAATCAATGCACTTAAAAAAGCATTTTTTACAGTGTTGTGGACAAGTTTCACTAAGGACGGTACATAAGACTAACGAGTTTATTTAAGGCAACCCGAAAATTTGATACCATAGACAGCTATGACCGGCTGAATGGTTATGTATTGTTTGTTATACATAATGACTGACTACTCACCACGTGGGTTAAAAATTGAAAGCCAACACTCGCTATTACAATAGTAAAAGCTCAAAGACAATTCTTTAGAAACCGTAACGTGACATGGATGGTCTCCACTGAAGAACTAGAAACAAAAGTAGGGAAATATACAAATGAATAATAAAATACAATTTCCCTTTATTGAGTAGTTGCGTTTGGTTAGGATTTGTTTTGCTTCGCGGATTATCAGCCAGAATGTAACAGAAAACAGTCACCATATATAGAGTAGTGAAAGAGTAAAAACTATTTTTACAACCAAGGGTGATGATCCCGCTAATAAATCGACCCATATTCTCTTAAGAGCCCTTAATTCTATCTCGTTACTGCGTTACGAAGTAGCCATGCAAAAGCGATTTAATTTCCAGTTTTCGTATTTCACGGAATTACTGCGTGGTGGATGTGAGGCCAAGCTCCAGCTGTGAGATGATCATCCAGCGAAATATAGGAGTCATGGCGAAAATATAAGAGTTTGCATGGGAATATTTACGACCGCTCTTAGGAATAAAAGAATACACTCAAATTCTCAATAACAATACCTCACCTTACTTCCACAGTGCATCGCTTGTTGTCTGGCCACTTACTTTGTTGAAACGAGACCATTTGAGCGAGTCATCCATTTCTAGGTTTTCTACTCCTTGGAGATGACCACGTTGCTGTTTTTGAACGTTGTTGAGTGAGAAGGGGGGGGGGGGGGTAAAGTGGTCTCCAGGAGCCCTCCTCTTAGTTAGGACCTTGACGTATTCTTTCTCGTATGTAAACACTGCCTATAATCCTCTAGGTATCTTCAAAGCGATCGCCCCCCCCCCCTTTTTTTTAAAGACACCCAGCTTTCAGTTTCTTAAAAATAGCTATGTGCAGTACATTTACCTGTAAATTTACGGCGCAGACAAACGGGAGCGGGAACAAACAGTTCTAATTGCGAGATCTTGCAGATTTTAAGTCTCGCTATGAGTTTATTAGTGAACTCTTGTTGCAAAATTCTTTTGGAGGACACAATTTTTCCGTGTGAAATGGAAAATGAAGAAAAAAAAGGACAAGGAGACGAGGTTATAAATTTTATCGCATGGACACCATCAGCAGTGAGGATTTGAAGCCGCGCGCTGTTTTCAGTTCAATGTTCGTGCCTTAGTCACGAGCAATAGCAACCCGTTTTGTGTAGAATGCGGAAGACGTATTGTCTATTGTAATTGATGTTCGGTTAATTTCCTTATCAACAAGACAAAGGCTAAAGACAAAGACTTAATAACATTTTTTTAGTCCATTATGAATTATTTCACATAATCATCGTTTGGCCGGCCGAAGACTGTTTACATTTCGACTATTTTATTTCAATACTTCGAGCTGTAGGCATCTCATATATTTTTCTTTTTAACAATTTTTCGTTTAATTACTCTAACCTCTTTGCATTGACGGTTCATCAGTTAGCAACGGTGCACAGCCTGATAGCAGAGCGTCGCGGTAACATTCAGCTTGCGTGGTCAGGTAAGTTGTTGTGATATTCAAGAAGTTTTAACTGAAATAATTGAGCTGTGATGGCATGAAATTAAGGTTGCAACCGAAACGTAACTCGTAAGCTTCAAAGTACCATCCAAGGTTTTTTTTGCTGAGGACTCTTACATTACATTAACCGTGCCATTGTCCGAGCATTAATCTTACACAGACTTTAATAAGCAATATATTTCTAACGCCAAATAGCTCTTTTATCAATAACCAAATCGGACTAAACACCTCATACTTGAGTGCCTGTCGCTGAAAAAGCCTTCATAATTCGTCGGTTACAGTTTATTCACAAAGTTTCACGATATCCCAAGCAGTCTTACGCAGAAGGCGTGTTTAATTTTCTGAAAGCATAGAGAAATATCTCTGCCTAAACCTATAGTCTTCAGCAGCTGGTCAAATCAGGAAGAAGAAAAATATCTGACATGGGCAAAAATATGTCAGACTGGGAAAGACCGAAACATTCCGTGAACAAATGAACAATTTATTTCCATTTATAGCTCGTTCGTAAAATACGACACAATTTGTAAGGCCACGGCGAATGGACCACAATGTATTTTAAAAACTGATAAGTCAGTGAAAATAATCAGCCAATATAAGTTCATTAAATCGCTTTCCATGGCCATTTGCTTGGGCTTTTCATTGACTGATTTGTCGCAAAGGCTTGATCTGAAAATTAAAGATGCTTTCCAAGATAGCAAATCATCTGATTATTGTTTTACTTTCTTCATTGCAACTATTAGCAAAATGTGCTTATTTAGATACAATCAGATTATCTAATCTGTCTCGTTGTAAAAGCATAACTCTTGTGAGCGGACATTGAATATCTATTTAATCTAACGACCAATGGCATGAACGGTTAGGCAGTGCTTGCATATCAGGCCCTTAGCAATGTTATAAATCTGCGCTAGCATTGAATTAATTACTAATAGCAAGTCTTGGTTCTTTATCGAAGAAGAGTGCTTGCTTGTCACCTGAAGCGGCACATTCGGGTTCTCTGTTGAATATTACTTCCTTAATATTGTTAACAGGCGGCAAAAATGAACCGAGAGGAATGTTCAGAACAGGTGACTTCTGGCGAATAGCATTTTAAAAAATGAACATAGATTGTTCTCGAAAAAATAAAACCTTGGAAGTATTCAGTGACTGAGCAAAAGTACGATGACTGACGTGCGTGACCCTTTGGAAACAGACGGGCCATTGTATTCAAGAATATAATTATTGAAGATCATTCATAGCTACAAGGACAAAATTAAAACCTAGAGTTTCAAGATAAACTGATTTTATCTGCTATATACAACAATGTCATAAATCTAACTGTCTAGGGTTCCCAGTCAGTTTAACATCACCTTCCGTTTCAAACAACGCACCATATGTACCTTTGAATCGAAGATATAAAACCTCGCAAAGAGTTATACTTTGCAACTCAGCGGTACATGTAGACAGAGACTCCAAACTGGCTAGAAATCGCACTGCCGCGTGACAACTGTTTGAAATCTTTCTTTAATGCACATTGTGATTTTCCCACACATCACTGACTTGTCTCGCCGACAAAGCCTGTATTCGTAATATCTTATCAATATCTGGGAAACCCCTTTTAAAAAGACTTTATTCCGAGGGCTATATAAGCATTTTCTAAAAGATCTGAAAAGATCTTTGATAAAATCAATATTTCACATTATTTCCCTGCAGTCATTCGCTAAAATCACCAAGAAAGCACAAAAATTAGCAAATAGTTTTATCGCTTTTTATCCATTACTTTGTTAGAATTCTTCATTTATTTATTTCTCTTTTTATTTAGCACCCTCCGGTAAGAATTTTATTTAAAGAGGAGTATACCTGTGATCTTTTTATTTGAAGTTTTGCCTCCTTTCTAGGATGAAAAAAGTTATCATCAAGAGAGAGTAGTTTAATATTAAAGATTCCCGCATTGTGTCTTTGAACTTATAAATGTGTTGCTTTTGCATAGTTCCCGTAAACCGCAAACCACGAATTTGCTGTTGTGGTGTCTGTTATCTATCCTGCAATCAAATTTGACACCATTAATTTCTTCTAAGAGTAAGCCATTTACGTAAATTAGAAACTACAAAGGGCATACCCAACGGTATTAATCAGAAAAATCCTTTTATTTTCCAAATCTCTTTTTTCCAATGCATCCCTTTCTGAGTGCAATACATATTCATCGCAAGCTTATATTAAATTAAGTTTACATATAGGTTAAAATAGCAAAGAAATATGAGTAATTTAAAGATCAATTTAATCTTTCTCACCAGGTGTCTGTTAGTCAATGTATGGATAAATTAATGAGAAATGCGACATGATCAAAATGCGATATTGTCCCGCAGCTTGAACCATCCTTACGAAATGAGCCCTTTAAGTAGACGCCTTGTAAAAAAAATGAATGCTTACCTCACATCAAACGAATCGGATTACTCTCGTTGTATGAATCAGTTTTTGAACGCTGGTGACAATTAAAATAATTCAATTGTGCTAACTTTTCGTATTAATTTCTTTCTCCAATTTAGCGGTTTCAGCACCTGGCCTGGCTGACCAATCGCGTCACAGTTCACGCTGACTTCATTATGGAATGTTTTATTCAACACCTAGTAGGTAAGGGCGCATTATTCGTACCAAGTATCATACAACAAGGACGTTTACGCCATAAAGACTTTTCTTTGAGAAATCGGGAGGCTTTTCAAGAAAAATCAGAGTTTCTATCAAACAAGAGTACGCACATCAAGGGCAGCAAATCAAATGTAAAAGGTAAGTCCCTTTTTCCAGATCAAGGTGAACTAAACATGTGTGATCCACAGCGGTAGATTCTCATGTTCCATCAACTTGGCATTGCTAGTGTTGCAAGAACTCACTTATATTATTTTTTAGATAATAGTTCCTTTCCTCGCAAAATTTTGTCTTTTATGTCAAACATTATCTGTAGCTTTCTACTGCAAATCCACGAGTAATTTTAAAACTTCTAGAAACGGTAAATCATTTCGTAGCATTTGAATTTATTTAAGAACACGTTTTCGGATGACGATTAATATCAGGCGTTTTTCTTTTTTCTTTGCCTCTTTTTCAATATACATACTGATTTCGAAGCCAACTGGGAGATCAAAATATCAAACTCCCCTTGACAAAAAATAAATTAGGAAGAGGAAACACATTAAGCAATTCTCATCAAAACAGGACAGCTTTCTACACTTGCTCCTCTATCATTCAACATAAAAATAATTTTTAGAAGGAAAATGTATATAAATGCTTTTATGCATTGTGTACTGATTCTCCGCTATTTCAAAACTTTCATTTTTTTTTCTAATATATTTGGTACCACCAGGGTAATTTGAGTTTAAAAGTTTACGCAAATAGTGTTTTTGTTCGGAGGTTTATGCAAGATAGTAGTTCAATAAGATAATTGTTTTTTATAGTATAAGAAAGAGATGTTTTCCTTAACAGTTTCCTGTAGGGTTAATGAATTAAGATTTGTTTTTAGTTTACCATATCCGAATATATATACTAACAAGCTCAATGTATCTGAGTGAATTTCGAATTGGCAATGGAGAATTTTAAGGAAATGTATGGTCTAGGTAACTGGTTTGTGATTCGCGTGTGGAAGCGACGATCTTTTACACAAGATTAAATTATCAAATCGATACTATTGAAATCTTTAAAACTTTGAGCAAAAGAAACATTTTTCTGAAAGCTTTTATACCGTAGTTAGTGCGAGGAAAATACGAGGAGTCAGAGAAATATTCGACAGGATTTACTAAGCCAATTCAGGGTGCGTGGGAGTATATTTCTAAATCAATGATGTTCAAAAGAAAAACTTGAAAAAATTAATATTGGGTAAATAAGACTACGATTTTCATACCATGAAATTTTGACACTTTGCCTGACCGCAACAACACAAAGGATTTAAGAAAATGCACAATGTTTATCCATAGAAAATTTGTTTTCAATGGTTTTGAATTGTGTTTATCAAATCTCTATTCAGCAATATTTCAGTAGAATGTTACGGTAGAATAAATTAAAACAGCTGAGAAATATCCCACAAATCACAAAAAAAAACATGGTTATTTAAACAAATTTATATCATATTTTTTTGAGTATATCTAATCCAAATTGATTGGTTCATGGTTTTCTGCATATTAGCGAGATAATTGTGAATACGAAAAACGCTCTCAAAGCTTCATCGAACACTTTTACCCATTAATTGTGAAATGCGAAATGATGAAAGATTGATACGTCGAAATTTATTTACATATTAGGTGGTTGGAAAAAAAAAACAAATTAAGATGGACATGGAAACATTCCATTTACAAACAAGATGAAAACGTGGTAATCCGTTATCTGTATCGCGGGTAGTACGGCAAAGTTGATCAGCTTATGCGAAATAGCTGTCCCTCTTGCAATTAAAAGCTTAAGAAAAAAAAACTGCCATTCAAGGAAAACGCACCGAAAAAAATTGGGAAAATATGAATCAAAATACCTTCTTCGTTAAGGTTGGATACGAACGTGTGAGACCGCCTCACCGCAGTATAAACTAAGCAAAGCACAAAGCCGCCTGACGCACAGAATATTAATCAAAGAGATAACAAGATGGCAAATCCATTTGCCTCAGACACTAGAAAAAAAGTAAGATAATGATAGTTTCATAACAATAATAATAATAATAATGATAATCATTATTGTTATAGTTATATTTTATTTCCTTTTTTTTAAGTTCAGGATTTATAATATAAGAAAACAGTAGCGATGACGATTTCATTACATATACATATATACACATACATAGGAAGTCTGTGTTTCGATTTTTCCGTAGTACAATGCCAGATACGAAGAAGTAGAGCGCGATATGTATTGAGACAGGGAAAAAACAAAGAGACTACACTTTCATTCCTACTAGCCTGTTTCGTGATTACTCACTCATTAGGGATTTCACCCTGATGAGCGAGTAATCGCGAGACAGGCATTTAGGGATGAAAGTGTAGTCTCTGTTTTTTCCCTGTCTCAATACACACACACACACACACACAAATATATTTATACTGAGATAGGGAAAAGAACAGAGACTATACTTTCATCCCTACAAGCCTGTTTCGCTTACTATCTCAATTATGGAATAATTGAGATAGTAAGCGTGCTCTCATTGTTCAACCGGTGAATTCAGAAGAGCGTATGTCAACCAGTTGTGACGTCACGCTTTTTGTGTTTGTCGGAACAATTTGAAAACATTTCAAACTTAAAGCTTTCGCGATACTCGAGTAAAAATTTCAAGTTAACATAACGAACTTTAGAAATGGAGAACAATTTGCCAAGTTTTGATTTAGGGTTTTGCTATCTTCCCCCCCCCCTCCCCCCTTAGCTTTTTGGAGGAAAGGAAAAAAGCAAGAGAAAAAGAAAAAAGAACTTCAGCACTTAGCGTACGTGTAGCCGTACCCTCCCCCTGCCACGGTGTAACGGAGGAGAGGGTACGGCTGCTCGTAGGCTGTTCTGCGCTTTGCCCGACTTGATGATCGTGAGCTGGACGAGTTCGTCGAGGGAGCTCAAACAAAGTTGACAACATATGCAACAATGTAGTTTCGCAGTTTTAGAAAAACCTGAAAAGTTGTGGCAATATTCTCAAAGAAGGAATTGTTCAGTTATCGATGAAAATGAGAGAATGAGGTCACCCCCCTCCCACCCCTCCTCCTTCATAAATACTCTAAATCTCAAATTGAATTTATCAAATCACCCTAATGACTCAGGTGTATGTATAATTTAAACGCCTAAGAATATCTAAAAATTTGCGCTCCTCTCACGCCCCTGTCTTTTGAAACTTTTTTATAAGATAGAAATTTATGGGGTTCCTTGAAAATCTTCACTTGCAACTTTCCTGAAAAAAATAGCCGCAAAAAACTTCCAAAAAATCATTTTTAAGGTTCATCAAGAGACCATATAATGATGTGAACTTCCCAATTATTTTTTGCAAAACTAACATTTATAAAGACGATTTCAATGAAGGTAAACTGTTTATTTCATTTGCAAACAGTTATAGACAATTCACCTATAGCGTTTTACGGTACGCCCTTAGCTTCACTCTGAAACACGAGAGTATCTTGACTACAGTACTTTTTATATGTATGCGTACAGCTTCTTAATTCTGTTGATGGACGGAACGAAATCAGTGTGGTAAGAAGCAACATAGAATGTAAAAATAGTTCGGAGAATGGTTTTAGTTAAAGGGATTTGCGCCGTAATTTTCACATTGGGCATGCCAACTGGAATTTGACTTATGTTTGGTGACTTGAAACATTTCAAAGATTTAATTAATAGGTATCCGAAGGTAAAGTTTAAGATGAAAACAATGCAGATATCATACAAAATCTATTTTCTCAACGGCGGATCAGAAAATATTTATGCGAGCCAACGTTAGTAAGTATATAGATATTTGTGCCGCGGAGACCGTTAAAAACGCGAAAAGGACTTCTGCTGGTTTGAATCAATCTGATTTAACCACTTGAGGTATCACAAACAAGTTCTTTCCAATGTGTTTGGTCAGCCCTTCATGTTAATAACTCGGCTTGCTCACAAACATGAGACAAAAAGGATTGAAAAAAAATACGAAAGTTATTACCTTTATAAACCTAGTATCAAAAACTGACATGCAGGATTTTGAACATGAAGAATATGGAAAGGAAACAATGATACTAATGAAGTCATAATGCCATAAGGGGTCGTCATGGAAAGTTCTGTGGACATCGCAATTGTACTCAGGGAAATTCTACTCAAGAAAATTGTTGTTTAGTGGCTTGGGGATGAGCTTTCTTTGCCAGCGTTATGTAACAGCCTTCGACGCAGGCATCTAAAATCTTTCGTCGATGTCGAAATGAGAAGATTTTATTAACGTCATTTACATCATCATTACTATAATATTTTATTAGAATCACTATTATCATTATTATTTTTCATTATTGTCATTACTTTTGATACCATTACCAATAAGGGTTTCTTCATTAAATAATGTTACGCAATTTAGTCAAAGGGTTTAACTTCGAAAAGAAACGTCTTATGTTCAGTTCTTCATTCATTTCATTCATGTTACTTTTTGAAACAATCGTATACTTTTATCTTGCCCATCACATGATGATATGTTATGGCAAAATCGATCATTTTTCCATTTAACTTTCTTTGCATCGACAATATGCTGTGAATGCTCTAAATTTTTCTCGTACAATGTCATTATCAAAAATCGTTGCGCAAGGCGTTCGTAATCCATTTAGTGCACCAGACAAACAACATATGCTTTATAGTGCTCAAAATTGGTATTGATGCAATATTTCAAGTACTTCCTTTTTTTTTTTTGCTCTTTTGAAAACCACAGTTGTCACATTCTCAAAAAAGCAAAGTTTAATTGGATATATTGAAGTTTATGAGCAGAATGCCCTCATAATTACGAAGCGAAAAAACCTCTGTCTTCACCGAGAGTCAACGTCGAAGAAAACTTTATTCTCACTCATTGATTGAAACCGTTGCCAAGGTCAGTCAACAACTAGCTCACGTTACAGGTCAGTCACAATTGCTTCACTTTGAAAACAAGGTTTTACGCAAGATAGCTTTGTTGATTATTGAAGAACATGAGCCAGGGAGAAAGATTCAAAATATTTAAAAAAAAGTATTCCAAATATTCCTGGAGGTGACGAGAATTCTTACATAAGATTCAATCTTAAGGAGAAAGTATACTTATTTGAATTACGGTTTTAAACGATGTACAGTATTTAACAAAGCGACCAAGTCATAATGTAAATTGGGAAAACTAGGAAACCTGCAGGATGCAAATAATATTAATGAAATAGACGAGAAGATCTCTTTAATGAATTTGTCACGGGTGTCCAACCAAAAAGAGAATGAGTTAACAGGGCTGAGGAAGGAGTACGCAAGTCACGAATTTGCGAAGGGGAACGCGGAATCCAAAGAGTTTCTCTGTGGAACCCTTATTTGGTGGTCAGTGTTGAAAAATGGTGTCTTCTAGTTTTTTAAGTTTATTGATATAAGAACATTGCCGCTTTTAATTACGCTCTCCAACCCGTTTTTGCTCTACCTCAATAGCCAAGTTGTTCAGCAGTGTTTTACTCTTACACCTGCAAAAATTTTTGACAGGCCCAAACAGTTGCTACATCAGTCTTTACCATTGCCATTGGTGAATTGAACGTAACTCAAGTCTTCAAAGCACTAGTCTACTTTTGACTCTTGCTGACATAAATGGACTTCGGCCATAGTTAAATCGACATCTTAGGCGAGTTCTTAAGTGTGATAAAGGCCGATTTTTTCAATCTGGCAGTAAGTGGTATGTCAGAAAACAACTTTTCTGTAGTCAGAAGCAGAAAGGGTTAGAAACAGTCTCAATAAATCATGTTAGACTGGCAAAATGTGTTTAAATAACATTCTAGACATGGAAACCTGTGACATAAAAAAGCTGAAAGTTCTGTGAAAATTAGAGTGGTTATGTAAACAATTGACAGGTTCCTTTTTGTGTTGAACGTGAACCAAAGAAAACCTTGCAGTAAGTCATGTACGATCAATCATGACAGGAAAAATGGAAGAAAATATAAATAATTGCACTGCAAGCCTGTCACCGGAAAAACGTGAAAAGGAAGGGTTACGATATTTTAAGGGGCAAAAATCGGTTTGATATTGGCCAGTCCAGATATGGTAAGCAAGGTGTTGATTGACCACTCCTTACAGTGTTATCATTTACATGTTTAAACCAACTTCTGATTTTCCAAAAATTAACTCAAACTGGCAGGTTACCTAGGAAAGTCTGAAGTATTTGGAAAATAAGAAAAATTTTCTCTAAGAGAAAGCCTTGTCCTGTAAATAATGATAAAAAAAGAAGATGTAAAGTCGAAGTTTGCCGGAGAACACCATAACTGTTATACCAAAGGAATTTGAAATTGGCCAGAGGAACATATCCTTGGATGAATTTTCTGAAAAAGTGTCGTTGATAACTCTGGCGCACAAATGAAAAACTTAATATCGATGCCCACTTGAGAGACCTAACCATAGTTATAACGATAATAATGAACCATTACTGGCTGAAGTTTTTGTGATATTTAGTGTAAGATCGAGGTAGGGGTTATCAGCCGACCCGGATCACAAAAACCAAATCTAATAATTGTTTCATTATACATTGTAAGAAAAGCAACACAAAGCGCGCGAACTTTACTTAATTACCCTTAGAAATCATGCACCGCGGTCATACATGACAGGATTACCCATGACCTTGAGTGTCCTTTTCACGATTATTGTATAACCCGCAGCTCGGTGACGTCCCAGGCACTAATATCGAAAATTTACAGTACGTTTTTGGCCAGTCAGAAAATTATCATCCTTATAAAAACAACTGAACCATCATAATGTTATAATTTGTCATACAAACTACGGTATTGTACAAGGATTCCTAGCCCTGAGGAAAGCCGTAAAGTCACGAACTCCTGAATTATCAAAATTACGAAGCTTTGTTGATAAAAGTAGTCACTGTGATTTCCTTGCGTTGTTTGAAAGAACATTCTTGAATGAAATGCCGAATCAATTCGACGGCACATGTTGCCTAAGGCAAAGAAAGTGGAATTTCCATTATCTTTTTCAGAAGTTTCGAAATTTGGCTGATCTTATTTACCTTTGCTATGGGAAAACAGCCTGATACTTACGACGTGATATCATGTTTGCAATTTTATCAATCATTTCAGTAAGATGATAATTTTTCACCAAGCAATTTTTTTTCCTTTAAAGGTGTAGAATAAAAGCAGTTTATTTTCAAACTTCAGTTGACTCTTGTCTTCGTGACATAGGAATCTTGTAGGCGTATATAACATAGGGTTGGAAAGTGGGTTGACCAATCAGACAGTGCCCACTATCTACGGTTATATCATGCCCCCCCAAAAAGCAATTAGTTATCATCAATGGAGCAAAATTCCTCTTACCCTACACAATCAGTGATTACCGCCTTTCGGATAATAGCGTTATCTTTGGTTTCTATTCCCTGAGCTGAATTACTTTCTACTGGTCCATTGAATGTGGATATCGGTACTAAAGATGCAACTCAAATGAACTTAATTCAAATGTGACTAAACACCTATAGGCGTACTTGAGTTCAGCAAAAACGAAAACGTTTTTTTTTCTTTTTTTAACCAAAGGGATCATTTTTAACTAATCCCCTAGACTGCGGTTATTTTACGCGCCAGAAGACCAATATTTACCATCGAGTTCCCAAAAACAGTAACTGCGCAATATTTACGAAGTTTTTTTTTCTATTTCATCCCTTGAAAATTACTATGGCATAGCGTTGAAGTTTGTGAGCAAATAACACCTACTAGGCTTTGATAGACTTCAGTCTTGCCTGAAATCAACGTTGAAAGAAACTTGTTAGAGTAAGTACTAACAGTCTAATAATTAGTACTAAGTAACTTTCTTTTTAGCCTTGGAGAATTATCGGTAAAGAAAAAATCCACGAGTTGTCTTGAGTTTAGGATGAAGTCACGGAATCCTAAAATTGAAACTCGAGGATGGCACTCAAAATAGGTACCGGCTTAGAGGGTTGCACGAAATGAAGCCAAGTTCCAAATAAGGTGTTTGTATTTTTGTTTTTAATTCATCAACGAAACACAGTTGTGATTTTTAAAAAGAAGTCCTCTTGAGGCTCCCTTATGATTTCAAAGTATGAATTTATTTTCTCGGCATTTTTGTGTTTTGAGGTAATTAATTGAAATGACAACTTTAGAATTAAAAAAAATAATTGCATTTTGCGGGGGAAAATTTTTTTCTCACAAATACTGCGATGAAATATGTGTTGGAGTTGTTTTGTTTCGTGATGTACGACATAAAAGCAATCGGGAAAAAACAATTGATTTATGTTATTAGAAATTAATTAGTAAAACGATTGGAACAATCGCTCTTGTCCTTAAAATTTTCAAAACCAAGAAAAAATATATTTAAAGATGGAATTAAAAAATCAATTAACACCGAGTTAGCAGCCTATAAGCTACAGGTCGGCTTTTAAATCATTGCGGCAAAAATGGTGAAAGGATAAAACATCAGTCGCTAAGTCGCCTCTTCACAGTGTTTACCGCCGGCTGGTCTGTCAGAGGCTCACCGCTCGTGTGTTCAGAAGGTCCAGTTCACTGAGTATCATGTAAACCTAAGCCTCCTGTTTACAATATCTTTAACGGCTTTAATTAATTCCGTACTGTGTACATGAAAATTTGGACTGACCAGCCAATATTAAAATATTGTAGTACTGGATGACCAATTTATTATATCGTTTTTGGCACCTTGAGGTAATTAAAAAAGTCTGCTTTTTTCCACTGACAGTATAAAAGTTAGTTGAGATAGCGTTTTCTCACCGAAATTTTTCGACTAAAGAAGAGAAAAAAATTACTAGTTTATGGCTGCTCCTGTCAGCATGCGAAGAAAAGCTTTAAGTTGCATTGATGCCAATTTCCTCAGATCGGTGAGTCCTGAATATCAAGTCTAACTTTTTTGAATAGAAATTTATTCCATTAAAAGTAATAATCCGGAATGGTAGCGCCAAGAGCGTAAGAATTACCATGGAAATGCTAAAAATGTACCAAATTAGGACAATACGACACCCGCAAAGATGGCTGTATTTAAATTTATGGGATTAAGTAAGTGAAACTGTTGATGTGAAGTGGTTTAACTGTCAGCTATTTCCGATTTGTCTTGTTGGTACTTATTATTTGGTAAGCTATATTGTTTTTGGAGGGTTTGAATGTATTCTTTATCTTATTTTAATCATAAGAAAACTCATCTACAAAATTTTATCGTTCATCTAAATTTCTAAGCTATTCGGAGATAAGATTTCATTTGAGATTTTAGTTTTACACGCATTTGTTCATGGAGGGTTATTTCTCTCCGTCTATAACGCTTTCCACCGACGGTTCTCGCAATGTGATTCTTTTTCCTCACTGTTCTTCATGTTTATTTTATAAAGCAGTGCTTTAATGTTTTAGCAAGGCTTCTTTGCAACCTGTTTGATGGAGCTGAAGTAAAACCATACACTGCTGTTGCGAAGCAAGGGTTGTTTGAGACAATGTAAATATGATTTTGATTTGCTCTCTCTCAATCCAGATTTAAGATGTTAGGGTTTTTTAAAGAGGAAGACCTGAGATTTCGTTTTAATGCTACAGGAGCAGGGAAGAAAAAAAACAAAAAGAAAAAACAGAGGGTTAAAGTATGATTTTTCCCTACCATGGAATATCTGTCTGAACGCAGATATCTACATCAGTCGTAAATAAACGACTTATTTGTGATCTTTTTTATTTGCGTTTATAAAACTATTTCAGGAAGAGCGTGTAGGTTAAGAGTTTGCTGTTGTCGTTAAAGTCCCACTTAAACTTACCAATAGCAAACAGAGCAGAAATCTTGAATATTTCCACATGCTAAAGATTCTATTTTCGCAGCATGATCACTCAGGATGCTAACTCTAGAAAGTGACCAATTTGTTATCATAATCTAACTATTAAGGTAAACAAAACCTTCTGAAACTTGGAGTGCCACAATGTTCCTATATGCTCTGATTGTTTCACTGCGTTACAAGTATGAAATTATGTCTGCAACTGATGTTCATGTAGAATGCCGTTTTCGTCGGTTATACCATTTTAATAAATAAAAAAACATGAAAAAAAAATTCTATTTCCTAAAATAGCAGTATTGTGTGTAAATCTTATATTAACACTCTCAAGTGATTTTTAACTACGTGTGGGCCATGGAAAACTTGATTATTCCGAGCGTGACGGATGTAGAGAGGATTTTAGTCATGTGGTCAGAGACAGATGCACTTTCCTCGAGTGGCAGCGTTAAATGAGCAAATGACTGAAACGAAAAAAAAGTATTTTCTAATGTTTTTGGTACGTTTCTCCAATTCTCTCTTCTCAGAATTTATTGGAAAACGTGCTCCGGTTGTCGGAAAATACACTCAAAGAAAACTATCGAATTATTTACACAACTAATATCATTTGCTATATTATTCATTTTTTTCTCTGAAATTTCAACAGCTTATCCAGATTGCAACATATTAAAGAGGGCAAGGAAGAGCTACCTCAAATATTTGTGAAAAAAAAGGAGAATCAAGAATTCTACGGCTGAAATTGAAGGTAAGCATACATATCTTTCGCAATGGATACTTGGTTGCTTTGCTCATTGACAAGCCATAGATTTTGTATCAGTGGTAAAGTACAAAACGAAAACCAACTGATAAATTTTAGAGTTGCTTTTTATATCATTATAGATTGGGATGAGTCTTGAACACGAAAACTCTATTGATTTCTCTTTCCCTTCGATGAACTTGATTTTATATATCGTTGTGGATTATCGTTAAAGAAATGGAAAAAAAATCATATATAAAAAACATACAGTAATGATGCTCAAAATGCAAACTTCCCTAGTTTCTACTCGCCATTTTTTTATCTGGAAATCTTGGCGGCATTTTAGAATTTTTATTTCTCTTTTGATCCGCTTATCTTATCAAGATTTCCTCTCCGGTAAGTAAAAAAAAAATATATATATAAATGGATTTAGTTTTTTTTCGGAGCGAGATGTTTCAGCTACTTTGATGAGAGGAAGAAAGTGGACACCTATTTAGATCGATGAAATCGATGGTCCATTGCAGCAATTCTGGACCGCTTGCATTTAAGCAGCAAAAAATGTCCTGAGCTATAGCTGGATTAATATAATTCCTCTACTGGACAAAACAAGATTTAAATCTCACATAGCACATGTTTACATTTACATTTTCATATATTTTCCATATCTAACTGCGAGGAAGATACTAGATTCAAAGCTATCGCGGAGAAGCTACAAAAATTTTAAAAAGATTTTTCTCTTAGAAAATATCCCCGAATAGTTGTGGAAAGGAAAGAGGTATGAAATAGAAAATGAATCCATGACCTATCAGAGTTTCCTATAACTTCCATAAGACATTTTTTTTAAGTAGTTGAGTATTCTGAATTTCACAAGGCGAAAGTGTATAATTGGTTTCACACTCACTGGGTTATTCCGCTGTTTTTATTTCCGACTTCAGGAAGTGAAGCTTTCGAAAGATGTATCATAAACAAAAGTGCTCCTACAGCTTTGTTTTGACCGATTCATGAGTCATTCTTCGTAATTGTTGAAGAGCCTTGAAGCAAATTGTTATTGATGGGCCTTTTATCTAAAATAACTTTTTTCACCCTTTTACTTAATTATCTTTTGGATCCTTTTTGTTCCTTGTTTTTAATGAAGGTGACTGTACAGTGGGGTGATGTGGATGTCTATTGGTTGTTACTTTTTGCATTCAAAGATCCATTCAATCTGTGCTGATTTTAGCCTCATTTCCCCCTATTCAAAAATATCATCTAATTTCTTTAGAAATTCTAGCGAATTTTTTAAGTTTTTTTATTCCCTGGGTAGTTTCCTAATTCAAGACTAAATAGAGGATGTTCTTTTGTGCTAGTGAATATCAAATTATGTTAATCCAGAAAAAATATAACTAGGTTTCTATTTTTCAAAGAAAGGCCGTAAAATTCTATCTTTCCCCAGAAATATTTATGAGCTGTCTCAAGGACCAGGATTTTCAGAATCTCTTTCGTACACCCTGTCTTTTTTTGCAAGAAAAGCGAAAAAATGATCATGGTATTAAAACAATAATGATAAACTTTTGTAGTGCGGGTGTGATGGCGAAATAGTTCAACTTTACAGGTGAGGTGGGGTCAAGAAAATTACAAGAGGGGAAGGTAGGGAAGCAAAGTTCCTTGGGGATATAAATAAGCCGGTTATTAAGAATTACTAATGGATTTTCAATATAAATGACCTTCCTTTAAGCTACTGAGTTGCTTTTTAAGTTATCAAGTGAGACCGAAATACCATAAAATAATTGTTAGTGCCCTCGAGGAGTGAAATTAACCCTTAGAGACCCCATACAAAACGATTATGGTTGCTTGTTGGTTTTGACTTTCTCTAGAATAGTCTATTCATTTGCAATAGCTTGCCCCCGATGGAAAACTCACGAAGAAGAATCTATCAGAGAAGATCTCATGAATAGTAAAAAATTTCCTATGATAATTGCCAGGCAAGCAAAGATAAGTGAAATGTAAGAATAATATTCAAAGGTGTTTTACCAGAGGGAATAAATTTCGTAATGGGACGGAACGTCAGTTTTCATCAAAGGCGTCCCAAGCTTTCGTCTCGAGAAAAAGCAAACGATTTAAATTCATGAGAGCGAATCAGAGTAACAGTAATAGCCAGGCAAAACGGCAGAGAACGCCAGAAACCACAACGAGACAAAAGATGTGAGTAACTTCTATTAATTCTACGTGTAAAATGTTCATATTTCGAAATTTTTAATGTTGTAAATCGACCATATTTTGTTCCCCATATTAATTCCTTGTAACGTGTTCAAATTCGTAACCTAACACAATGTCACACAACGCGTGACGCTTTCATGAATTACTTGAGACGTGAGCTTGGGATGCCTGTGCTGTAATGAAGGACATTGTGCCCTTGGCATTCAGCTATATCGAAGTTAGTTCAGTAAACAGTTTTTATTTTGCTGTTTTCAAATATTTTTTAGGAGAGGTGCTGTCGTTTTCGTCTATCCACAATTTTAATTTCCCAGTTTATCTATGAAAAAAGTCAAACTCAAGTTTCTACGTTCTTTGCATAAAAATAATTTCGTTATCGAACAGAACTTCCTGACTTTTTTCCAAATTCGCAAGACAGCCCAGAGGATTTAGTCGATTTCAATATTCAGTATTGACTCGATGAGTTTTTCTTTTTTTTCTTTTAACTATTTGAATTTATATATCTTAAACAGAGTGAGCTCCAGAATTCTTTCCCCTTAGAATTCAGGCTGGAGATAATCGTTGTCTCAACAGTACATTGTAAGATGCTTTTTATTCCTTACAAAAAAGCCAGTTGAACGTGGGCAATAGCTGAATAAAATAGAACACTACATTGTAGGTTTGCTAATTCAAAACAATACAACTGACACCTTGACACTCTAATAAGTCTCAAGGGTTAGATTTCAAATCATTTATTCATTACCCGTTGACGTACTAGTTTGATTAACATGTAAAAAACGGGTGCTAAATTTAATAATAGAAGTCCAATAAGGTGCTAGACTGTGTTCGTAACAGTTTACATTCACTACTGTTTAAGGCAAAGGGAAGCAAAACGTTTTTGATTCCATTTCGCAAGAACTGGGGACTTAAAGCGATACCTAAGAGGTCTAGGAGAAGGTTTGTTAGTACCGCAACAAGCAATTTAGTGTGAGTAAGCTGCTGTTAATTTTGGGTAACTCAGATGTTTGTTCGTAATGTGCTGGTCAGAGGGGTAAAATTTTAATGATTTATCACAGTATGGCTTCCTAAAGCTCGTTGTATTCTAAATAACGCAAGTGATATATGTGAAACCAATCTTTACTCAATCTCGATCTCTTCCTTACAACGAGACAGGTTGGCTTCGCTTCAAGGTTCATCTTGGAGGGGGGGAGGAGGGGAGGGGGGAATAGGGAACTGAAAAAACTGAAATTTGCCAGAATGTGTATGAAAGCGTGAACTTTGATTTTTTTCTTTTTTCAAGCAGATCCAAAGCAGCGTCGGAAAATTACAAAACAACCAAGACTCATTTGCCATAAACTTTTTTTCGTAGACAAACAAGTTTGCAAACGTGTCATGCTTTTATTTTAAATTTGCATCTCTTATGCTGGGACCACATTCATGACTGCATATCAAAACCATCTTGCTATTTGCTTATAAAAGGCGAGAAAAGACTTCGATGATTAAAAACGCCAATGTGTTATGGTTTGGGACCGAAAACTAATAACCAATGTTTAAAAAATGTCTCAGAGTTACTTAGAAATAATTCAAAAACCAACCTTAGGCAAGTAAAGGCAAATGAGTGCGTGTGGGTGTGCAATTCCTTTTTTTATTTCTTCTAAAATAGCAGAAATTTATCGTTACCGCTACCGTTTCATTTGCTTTTTTCTCTTCAGACTCACGTTCGGCACATTATAAAAATGAAAAAAGGAAAATCTGTCACGCTGCGTCGGCGGGAAAATTACTTCGTTCAATACCAAGTGGAATTTATAGACGTACATAATCGCCATATTTCATATGAAGAGTTGAAGTTTCGAGATCCGCCGAGATAAAACGGCATATTGTAAAAAAAATAGAAATCTATAGATATATATATATATATATATTTGTTTTTATTTATTTTCAAATTCTATTCGTAAAAGCCTTTTTGCTTTTGCCGAAGCAAAACGTCAAGAGCTAATGATGGCTTGAAGAACGTTTCTCGAGTCTACTCTGTGCGTGTTCCTGTTTCTTTGGCGTTTTTTATCGTTATGGCCTTTGTATTGCCGCCATTTTGGTCACTTAACCCCTTACATTGGTTTGCAATCAGGGTAAATTTTTGCTATGGCTACTTGCAAGAGTGACCGCTGAATGGTGGTGCGAATGAATATCGAAATCACCATCCACAGACCAAGCAATTGCGAACAGATGTGGAATTAAATATAATTAAGTTGATTTTTTTGATGACGTAAAAGG
Organism: Pocillopora verrucosa; assembly: GCF_036669915.1. NCBI lineage: Eukaryota > Metazoa > Cnidaria > Anthozoa > Scleractinia > Pocilloporidae > Pocillopora > Pocillopora verrucosa. The sequence continues at coordinate 3,577,218 of NC_089314.1, forward strand.
AAGCTATTTCTTAGGGTTATTTATCCTTTTCAATTTTAATGATTTAATGATTAGCTTTTGATGTTCCAAGTCACGTTTAGCTTAGTGAATAAAGGAAAAAAAAAAGAAAAAGAAAAGCTGTTGTTAAAATTACAAACAACTAAGAAATATTCATAACAAGACCTTTTTTCCTTCGTTTACGGGTGAGTTAAACATTCAGCTATCAATTCAAAGTTTATGAATGTCCAAAAAAAAAAAAAAAAAAATAAAATCATAAAGACTTGCTGTCATCGAGAGACGTAATGGTCCTGGTTTGAAAGGTGCGCATGCGTGCCAGAACACTTACTCTCAGAGCGGCTCTCTCGAACAATGGAATTTGAATGAATACAATCCTGTCCTGAAAAAATATACACTCTAAAACGAACATTGTTATAACAAAAGTTAGATTGCAAAATAAAGATAGTTAAATGTAGATAAGAAAACGTTCGAATATCTATTTCTCAAATGATTTAGTCTGACCTCTTGCCTGACATAATCTTTGGGTTTCTTGTAAGGGACTGGTTTTAATAGCCCCTAAATGATCTAGGATGGAATAGACCCTGTCAGTAAGGCGCCAGTTGGCTTGTGCAATGCTTATTGAAAAGCACTTATCTGGTCTCACGCTAAAACGAGCAATGTTTTTTTCGACAGAAACATGAGTGCAAGCAATTCCTCTAATGAAATCACAGCTGACCCCCTCGGACGAAGCGATGTCCAAATCGGGGTTGAAGTCGCCTTCGCTGTGTTGATCTGTCTGATCAGCTTGATTGGAAATTCCTTGGTTGTTTACGCCCTTCACCGCGCGATAGCAGACTTGACACCATAACGAATATGTTGATTGAAAATCTGGCGTTCAGCGATATTCTTATGGCGTTGCTGCATATGGCCATTTTGGAGAGTAAGTCTTCGGTATGGAAAATGGATCTTTGGTCACGTGCTTTGTCAGAGGGTTGGGGTCACACAACTCATTTTTGGAATTGTGTCACTGTTGACAATGACAGGAATTGCTATCAATCGTTACTTCAAGGTCGTCAAACGCAAACTGTATATTAAGTTCTTCTCCAACAGGAAAGCGACAGACGCGGTTATTGCGTTTTGTTGGTTCGCATCTACTGCTGTAAACACACCGCAATTGTACGGCTGGGGAAAAATTGACTATCATGTCAATTTCTCCGATTGCACCTGCGTCTGGGCTTTGGATGATGTATCATCATGATATTTTTGTGCGCTGCTACAATCTTCATTCCAGCCACAATCATATTCAGCTGCTACTTTGTGATTTACAGAACTGTCCGTGAGAGCGCAGCGTCTTGTACACGGCCACCGCAGCCTTACCGAACGCCACCAAAACCGAAGACAAGACCGAAAACAAAGTTTTGAAAACATCGCTAGTGGTGGTTTGTGTCTACATGATTTGTTGGACCCCTCTGTCGGATTGGCTTCATAGAGGTTTTCGGATCAAGAAGTCCACGAATATTTTATTACCTGGCTTACGTCCTCGTCTACTGCAGTAATATGACGAATCCGTTCATTTACGGGATAATGAACCCCCAGTTCAAGAACGCATTTGGCTTGTATACTGCAACTACGGGATTCTACTGCTAGTGAAGCCGAAAGAGTGTCGGTATCGCGAAATATAGCTTCTAACGGGGACCCTGGCAGAAACGTATATTTCAACTGCACAAGCAGTGCCAGTGTAAACTAGTCATCATTAAGCTTATCGCTTTCATGGAAGGAAAAGTATCTGCAAACATCTATAGTCATAGCAGTTTTGTTTAGGGAAAGATTTCTGAGGCACACTCTAGTAAGCGGACAGTTCTCTGCTCTGGCCGCCCTGGACGCGTCACAACAATAAGATATGTGGAAATTGTTTTTAGCTGAAATTAGAATATGTTGATAATTTGGCAAGGTATTTGTAGTGAAGAGATTGTTACAACACATACTTTATATCTTTTTCGCTTTTTTTCCCCCACGCCCAAAATACCGTGCGTTTTCAATTCATAGGAATTTAAGGACTTTTGTCCATTTTTGATTGAGAGTTATTCATTGTAAAAGTCTATTAAAGTAATTATTCAATGATATTCTCCATAATTTGCATACCTTTTCTTTATGGATTTGGCCCAAAACGGGAATCCCAGACGTGTTGAAAGCTGATCCGTTAATAAAACGAAAAAAAGTTGTCGTGAGTAAGAAGACGCATTCATCCATAAGTCTTACATCCCAAATCCTCTGCATAATTACGAAGTCCCCCCCCCCCTCTCCTTTTCCAAAAAGAGGAAACTAAAGAACCAAGCCACTAGAACAAGACACTAGAAACTGAGTTAAACAAACGGGGACAAGTAAAGCATCAATTAGCAAGTAAAGAACATCAATTAGCTTGTTGAATAAGTGAATAAATAAACAAAATTAACACACTGTGTTGTCGGATTCATGATCCGCTCAAGGCTCAACAAAGCCCTTAATGTTAATAGATAAACCAGAATATATGTATCTGAATTGATTTGTGTAGGTACATTAAACAATTTTACTTTGAAATATAACGAAGATTGATGTGTTTGATGACATTTTCCAAGCAACTTATGCGGCATTGGTGATAAGAGGTTTAATCTTAAAGTAGTCTAGAGTTTTTAGTATATGAAAACAAAATATCTACAAACAAAATTAAACTAGCAAAAAAGAACAATTAAAACGATAAAATGACGTGGTAAGGCCCGGATGATATATTTTAGGTGAAGGTCTTTTGGGATTTCTGACCGATTTGTACATACTCCATTACGAGGACAACACTTTCCTAGCTATCTAGGAAATCAGGAACGTAAATTAGCGTTGGTAATGTAAAAAGGTAATAAAAAAGGGTTTGAGAAGTAAAAATTAAAAAGGGCGTAACGTAAAAATTGCTTTTGACCGCAGCGTTGTACTCTTTAATAAGCGTGTTTATCCATTCCATTTCTTCGACAAACCTTCGGACCAAAAAGACCTTCGACAACCTTCATGGCGGCATAGGTCTTAAAAATATTCCCTGGACTCTTTTGTACGGGGACATACCTCGCCCGTGACATAGAAACGGGTTGATGCCTTTTTATCTATGCTAGGTGTGATTCATTTTGGTAGGCTACCTGGACCGCCGTTCTTTAGGATGTCACGCAACGCTCCTTTCACAATAAAGGGGGAGTAGTTCGCTGTTTTCCTCCCAGGCAAAAAATTAAAACATTTTGATGGAAAGTCGATAATTCCGCCAAGGCTTTAGCGATAAGTTTTGAAAAAAAATGGGTTGAAACAAAACAGAGGACTCAAATTATTATGTTTCCAAAGCGTACCTATCGGAGCGGATCTCGCGATTGTTCGTATAAACCATGACCGTGTTACAACGTTTGATATACCACAAGGAACCCATTTAAATTAAGGTGTGAATTTGCTTTTACTCGTAACCTTAGCGGCCACGGCAAGTGTAGGAAATATTGGAAAGTTTCATATCCATGGCATTACATTGTAACTAATACTGTCGATGAAACATCAACATAAAGAACCAAAACCAGAATATTGTTCTTTACCATGACGTCATAAAAACGATGGCGTCATTGTGCAATTTTAAAAAAACTTAGTCCTCTATATTTATGTCTCGTGAAGCCCAGTTCACTTGAATGAGGATCAAGCTAATAGTAAGGCGGCTAAATGGCATCATTTGGAAATGTGTGGAACAAGTCCCGGATTCAGATCCATGGAAAAGAAATTAAGCAATCAATGGTTGAAAAATAGCTGAAAGGAAAAAACATTTTTGAGCAGCTTATTACTGAGAAAAACAAATGGATATAATATGTCTTTCTTCTGTACATATTTGATATTATAATTTTCTAATAATTCCTTCTCTCCTTTGAGCATCTTTTTATGATTAGGCTTACTCGATAACCTCGCTTGTTGTTTTCGGAAGGATTCGAGAGGAGTTTGGGGCTACAAGAGTATTTATAACGAAAGATTAATTCTATCCACATGTCCAAATATTACCGAAACGCAACTGAATTACAATCAACAGAAACTCCGACGTAATATCTATTCCTGATAAAAGCCGGATTTATCAAGTATAAATATATCTAGGAACTTGGTAATAGCTAGAAAGGATAATTCCATTTTTAAACTAAAAAGTTAACTTTCATACAAGCACCATCGGTGCTTCTAGGTTCAATGTCTTTTGTTTGATTTGTATAATGGTGATAGAGTCCCTGGATGCTTGGGACTCTCTCGCGAACTTCCAGGCTTCGCGTTGAGAATACGGTCTAGTAGATCCCAGTCTTCTCCACCCCACTTGTATTGCTAGAGAGCAGTGTTCATACTTCCTTAAACATGAATAGATAAATAAGACACGAGCATGACTTTTGCAATGAGTTATAAAAACATGGCAGAAAAGGTACAGGGATTTTCTGATAGAAAACTTGCAATTGGAGTGCACATTTCTCTCGACAAGTCTATTTTCTCTTGGCCAGAGAAACAATTTTTTTTGGTAAGAGGAGCATTTGTTGTAGGAAAACTTTTCTTCGTTCATGCAGCTCGATGAATAGTTGTGTTTACATTCTTTATTGAATCAATATTTTTGCGTGTCGTATAGTCAATAGAGTTCACTGATGTGGGTGGGTACCATTGTGACGAGGTCGGGGTATTGAACCGGACTGAAGTTTATTTGCTGAAGTTGTTGGATATAACTTTGGAAAGGCCCTAGCTTGCAAAATTTCCATCATTTTTTGCGTAAAATACTAAATAAAGCTGCGAACCTCCCCTCATATTTTCATTTTCAAGCTGTTTGGAAAAACCATACTTTGTTAATTTTCCAAAGCGCTATACATTCGGCAGTTATGTCCTCTGATGTATAAACTACTTTGATAACATATTACTACCTCCAAAAGCGTTGCCCAGTCAGATTTGGTATACACTGAGAAAAAAAACCAATATCCGCTTAGCTCCAGAAGCCTTTGTAGGATCGACGTATGTGGCTACACAAATCTAAGCCGACCAACTACAGGGGCGCATAACAAAGCGTCCCTTCTATTGTGTTCTGAAACATAAACGAGTATCAGGAAAAGTATTGGACCTGACCTTTCTCTTTCTTCGATAAAATTAATTGGCGATAACGGAAATGTTGTTTGCAGTCAATATCTTAGAATATGATGAGCCCCTATCTCTCATTTAGAGTTGGTCGCAACAAGATATCTCAATATATATCTCACATGTAGGAGAGATATATATCTCAGTAATATTAACATATCTCGATATATATCTCTCATGGAGGCGCCAAAATAGGTTCCTGCCAGTCTGATTCAAGCGACGCACTTAGTTGTTGGAAAAGGGATTTTATCCAAGTCCAGCTGAAACTCGTACATAGCTTTAATTGCGGTTGAGACGTCAATTTGGCAGCCCCACCGGAAACGCTTTTCCCAGATGGGAACAGAAATAAAAAGCTATTCACGTCATTTTATAACCCAGTTGCCATCCATCGTGATGGACCGATGGTATTGTATACAAGCTCTCTGTACTCGATGAATCATGATGCTTTTGACTGGGCTACGTAATAAATGATGAGATACTTTGGTTTACTGTATTGACTTTATATTGTAAGCTAGCCCATCGTGAGGAGTTTTCCCAAGCTGCCTTTTACTCCACGGCTATATTTGCTATACTGTACGGCAGTTGATAGACAAAGGAAAAATGAAAATATTTGTTAACCCTAGGACGAACATGCAAACACATACCTCACTCAGGTACAAGGATGATGAGGTTAATGGAGGGTTGGCTGGATCCCCCCCCCCTCTAGCAGTTTCGCTACGACGCAGTATCTTGGAAAGATTTACCCTTAATGGATCGCTTGTTATGGCGTCGTACAAGATAATGTTTTAATATCATGGCAAAAATGGAAGCTGCTGGGATCAGTGACGTTATCGAATCTGTTTTTTTTTTTTTAGATTTTTCACTTTTTCCACTACAATATTTGCCTTGTCAGGAGAACAAAAGCTATCAAACTTACGAGTAAAATCGAAAATAAGATTAAAAAAATAAAATTATTAACTTGCTGTAACGTCCCCTTTTTCAACTTAGAATATTTAGTTTCGTTCGTAGTCATATCAATCCCTTAAACCACACCTCATGTTGTCCATTTAATAATTTCATATCTTTGAGTTGATTTCCAAACCAAATTCGCAGCAAATATTCCTCCAATATAAACAAACAGTTTACTGAAGGGGGAAAGTTGGCTCAGAGGAAAATCCGCTTTCAGACAATTTTAAGAAACCCGAGAAGGAGTCCACCCCCACTCCCCCCTCCACTCCCCCCCCCCCCACCCCCCTTCTCAATCCCTTTCCCCTTTGTACTTCCTAGGGTTAATTTAGTAGACACTATTTTATAATGGAATCAAGCTAGGTCACCAGCAGTGTATGAGAATTGATGTTAGTTTCTTGGAAGTGGAAGAGCTGATGACATTATCCGAACCGACTCACCTGGCGAACGCTGTCCAACATATCTACTGGTACGCTCAGTATGGAGATCAAACAGAAACATTAAATCTTGCGCACATTGGAACATGTTTCCACTGCTGTGTTTACCGCCCAAGTCTTGCAAAAGTTATCTTGTAACGAAATAATCGTATGTCTGGTTGCGAAGACGCGAGGTGCCAAACGCCTTTGGCAAATCTATATCTTTACTCTCAAAGTCCAACGATAATGGACCAGTGACCGTTCGTATCATCGGGTCAAATAGCTAGCAATGGTGAGCTCGTTGAGTAAGTGATAAACCCATTTTCCTTGATCCTTGACAGGGACTATGAAGTACACTTTAGCCTCTTTTATTCCAAGCCATACCGTCCTGGAAGCACAAACTGTGCTTGCACCTTTTCGTGAAAGACGTGTTCTTACAGGCGAAACGACTGTTTTAGTACCCTCTAAACCGACCTCCAGCTCAACAGAGTAACTATCTCCGTAAACTGGATCTTTCCTCTGCAGTATTTTGTGGATTCTCTTTAGAAAATAGTTTCTAAATCAGATCAGTAGAGAATAGTCAAAGATACTGCAACTCTATTTTAAGGGGCGTTATTCAATGGGCACTAACCCACATGACAAGACCCATGTTTCTAATCTTGCGCGAATACCTGTTACTGAGTTTGCTAGGGAGATTCAGTATCTTGTTGGGAATGTTATGTGAACAGAGGTAGAGACGCAAGAAACGAAACCAAGTTTCTTCTTTCGATTAAGTCCTAAATAAAACTTACTAATATAATGAAGAGGATAAATATCACAATGCAACACATAAACGGAAATGAAAATAGAGAATTGAACTTATCTATGCTATTCTAAAATCTTCGATACGGAGGTGTTCTCAAGAATCCATTATTGAACGAAATATGGAATTCATTCGTCACGAGAAAGACTATCAATAACAAATTTTGGCAAAGAAAAATGTAGTCTTTGATGAGGTTGAATTAGAATGCTGAGGCATGTACCCATTTTTCAATCAAGATTTATTTGTTCGTGCCCGATAGGGCTGGTATATTAAGCTACAATATTAGAGAGAAACATAAAAAGAATTAAGAATCGGTATTAAATATTGTCTCAACTATTTTAACTATTCGCTGTAGCTTTTTTGTCTTTTCAGCCCATATTTACTTTAAGCAAAAGAACCTTTTATATCCTGATAATAGTCGTCTTCAGGAGAGAAGAAAACGTATTCAAGCTGTATTTTTGGAAGTGGACAGATAATTGAGTTTAACGTATGGACTCGATGGTATTGTAAAAGCTCTCTGTACACTAAAAATCACGCTACTTTTGACTGCCACATTTAGTAGTAAGCTACCTATGTTATATTAATTGAATTTATACTGTAAACTGACCATCGTATTGAGATTGCAAGCTAACATTTCGAGTGTTCACCCCTTTTGTCACCCCCCCCTCCCCCCCCCTCTCCCAGCGACTAAAAACATGATATTTTTAGAAACTTACCTTTTGGTATATCTGATTATACTTACTTGGATTTTGTCCCAGTCTCAAAGAAGTCCATAAGCTTACTTCACAACTGCTTGATTACATCCTTGTGGGCAACCCTTATTTGGCCAAGATATTAGGTAGCCTAGGTCACCGCATTGCAGTATCGTCCTCAGGATATACGATCGATTCAGGAACCGCTGTCAACGCCCTTCGTACGTATGACCTCCTTGCTGCAGCAGATAACTGCTTGTATTCGCACGAGGGTCATTAAACTTATTCTGGGATGAATGGCATAGAATAGAATGACAAGTATTCCTTTCTAAATTTTTTGGATTTTCCCATGCTAGTTCGAGTTGGTGCTGTCCTAAAAAAGACATATGGGGCATCTTTTTTCTCTGTAGGAACTGGAATTTTGATTGGGTAGGTGGATATGTAATTTGCATTTATCAGTTTGAAATCATCCTCTAGAGCACTCTTCCAATACAACTGTACAAAACCATTCTCGGTGCCTTGTTTGTGAAGAATTTCGAAGTAATATTTCTTGCCGTTAAATAGGTTCACTGTTTTCGAAATTTGATCTGGATATTTATCCAATACATTTTCAGTGGTCCAAGCAGAAGCATTCTTTGAAAACACTTTTGCTCTCAATTCCTTTTCACGTGGATCTTCACTAAAACTAAGCCAAAATTCTGATGCATCATCAGAAGCTATGGCAAAACGGTAGGACATACTGCTGGGTGGGTATAAAAAGCCAAAAATGCGTTGACCATAGTGTTCTGTGTTGTCTTGAATTTTAAAGTCGGTGATGAATACTTCAAACTGTTCATCGGGAAAGTAAGGGAAAAATATTGATTCTCTGAGTTGTGAGACGTCAAAGCCACACAAATTCCGCCATGTATGAACGTTCACTGCACCCATGAGAGGCTTTACAGCTGTTATGCCAGTTTCTGGTTGGATGTTTTTTCTTAACCGTTGTTGTGAAGACTTCAAAATGTAACGCCAAATAAAGAACCCTACTAGAGTAAATAAAATGAAAGCTTTCCCAAGTCTTTTCAGCTTGCGAGAAGAAAGAAACCTTCTACGAACTGCCATATGTTGGGATAATTCTGGTCAACTGTGAAAGCGAAGTGCTGATGGCTTCATGACCAACTTCAGACGTCACCGTTGAAATTTCGTCTTGAATCCTTTTAATTTGACGAACTCAGACCCTGTGGAATCTAATTAAGATAACTGTATCATGAGTTTGTTTATTCTTTCTCGTATATGATTCACATTTCCTGTTTTTTTTAAATAAGAAATCAAGTGACCTGAAATATCCAAAGTGTATTAAAATAAATTACGTAAAAATATTTGTTTGTTCAAATTAGCAAAAAGAAGAGAACGAGGGGTGGAAATGGACGACTCGAAATCTAATTATACATGTCATTGCCACTGGTTCTAAAATAAATACTACAAACGTAATACATTCAGAACGCAACAAATAATTCAGGGGCGAATAAATAAATTCTAGAAGGAGGGGGCCGAAGAAAATGCGGCAAGAGCGCATCTCCCTTCCCCCCTCACATGCCCTCCATCCGAACTAGTCTAAGTGCAACCGTACCCTCCCCCCCCCCCCAAGGTGAAACCTAAGTGAGGGAATGGGAATGAATAACATAAGAAATACGAGGCGCTCGATCGATGAATGTCGACAGTTACCTGATCATTTGGGAATTCGTCGAAACAGTATTTAGTGATGGATTACTTGTAATCACTTATGAACTAGAGAGAACACTTTCATTTGCGTAATCTGCACGAAAGTCAAACTATTTAGGAATAGCTGCGCGGACTGGGACTAGGCTGGTGAATTGGTTTCTAGAAATGCGTCGTTCCACCCTTCGATATGTAATAATGCTGGCGGTGAACTACTGTATGATGCGCAGTGAACCTTACTGTTCGTCTTGTCACGAGCGAGGGGCCAAAACAGTCCGAATTTCCTTATGTAACGGGAACAATAACATCGTTATTTAATTTATCACCATCTTCAAAATTTTCCATCTCTGATATTATGCTTACTGTAAAAAGGTTTGTTGATCAGACAATCTGCATTGTGCTGCTACTAAGAATATTGTTATTAGAAGTGAGTCAATAATAAATTTGCATATGTAAAAGTGAAACCAAGTGAAGAAAGTGACAGATATAATTTTAACCGGTATTACCAAGGAAACCGCGGTATCTTAAAAAAATGTGAATTAATATATCAAACACGAGGAAGGGTGTTTCATCCAATATCTAAACACCGAGAAATGGTTGAAAAAACGAGGCGCAGCCGAGTTTTTTTAACCACATTCAAGGTGTTTGGATGTCGGATGAAACACCCTTTCGAAAGTTTGATATAGCTTCTCAAACCATTGGTAATTCTTGGAGAAATCAAAGCAAAAGTTCACCAATTTTTACGTTAATTAAGATAACACATATCCAAACCTCCTTCACTATTGTAATTTCCTTCGTTTCCTCAGCATGAATTATAAATGAGTTTGAGAAGCAAAAATCAAATCTCGCAAGGATATGAAATACGGTCCTTAGGCCGAATTTCCTTTCAATTTTTCTTGCAAACACATTTGAATTCCTATAATATATTTACTGCAAGCCAATAAGCAAAAGAAAACCACGAAAAGAAAACGATTCCTCTTGATTCTTCCAGGAATTTATAAGAAATGGGTTTAAGGGATTTTCCATCTTCAATTTGCTCTTTCACTCGAAAACGATTTCTATTGATTCTTCCTGGAATTTATAAGAAATGGGTTTAAGGAGTTTTCCATCTTCAATTTGCTCCTTCACTCTTAAGCTTCAGAATGCCAGTTCGAGCCGAGATTGAGTATCAGTGTTGCTGAATAAAAAGCGGACGAACGATTGCTTAAATTCACTCAAAAAAAAGAAAGAAAAAAAGTAAAAAGCATTACAAGCTACATGAATAATTGATAGGACGAGTGCAAGACAACTCAATATGCACAAGTAGCATCCACAAAATATGCACAATATTCACAAACTTAGAAGTTAGTAACATAAAAAGCAGGTTTCTGTTGGATATTTTTCACCTTCTAGTCAGATCCTACCTTGGACGATAGAAATAGATTTCCTGCCAGTTACGTCTTCGTGAGGAAAAAAGCGCTACAAATCCAGACAAATCTCCATCGCGTGAATAAATGGTATAAGAAAGTTGCTATAGACTATATTTACTTCTTAAAATGCTAGTCATGTCCTTTCGCTTGAGATTCGGCGGTTATGTCTTTACAGCAAACTCAGAAGGGTGAGTTTAGGTGATATTTAACAATGTGGCTGTTTCACAATAAAAAGTTAATATTCCGCGTCCACGAGGTCCTCGTTCAGATATGACTTCCGGTTTAGAACAATAGGCGTTGTTTCTCGTGTCTGCAAGTTGCTAAGTGAGGGAACTGTTCTATGGAAACATTAGGGATTTATTTCGTTGAAAAACTCTGCGAAGAGACAAAGTAACAACATTAAAGAATTTATGAAATCTCAGTCAGGGCTAAATGCAACGGATATCACCTACTCATTGAACTCATTGATTCAATAGTTCAAAAAATAAGATGTTTTGGTAAACGAAAAGTTAACTATTAAAAATTGAACTGTAACCAGGATATGACATAGTGAAAAAGGTGAAAAAAAAAACGTTTTCTGGTTAAAAAGGTTTTAAAATATGAGCTTTCGGCTATTATACTATAGCCTTTAACGAATGTAAAAATATAAGCGCGTGAATGGAAATATATACAGGGGAGGGTGTGAAAAAATAAAAAACTAAAAAATACAATAGAAGTGTGAAAAGCTAACAAATGGACAATAGAACAAAATCAAATTACAATAAGATAGAATATTGTCTTGGTAACGGTTTAGAGTTATTGTCTGCGCCGACAGTTTTTGCGGTATGCCAAGATTCTAGTGTTTTTCGAACGCGGTAATTGCCTTTGTCTATCACGGTAGCGCCCTCAAAGTCAATCGCGTGATTGTTTTCCCACCCATGGTTGGCAATGTTCGAGCCACTCGAACAATACAATACGTATCGGTTATTTTCGTTCCAGAAGAGACATAAGAAAGGAAGTGGCTGACAACAGTTGGGTGGTTTCTCTCGGAGTAAAACTTTTTTAAGGCGTACTGGAAACTTCTAAGCACGCCAGAGGATAAAAAACTAAGTCAGTCTAAACTACAGACATTAGTCGCTTTAAAGACTTCTCAAGCCAAAACTATCTGCTAAACCGATCAACTGTTACCATCCTTAGTTCATACCGTGTAGTTAAGAGCGTTTGTCTGTAAAAATCAAACATATCGCGGCAAGGGTGGAAAATTTGATTTCTTTCTTATTTTAATGTTACATAGGCTAGACTATAACTAAAATCACGGGATACTTTTTTTTGGCAAAATATCTTTTATTTCAGAGAAAAATACAAATAATAAAATTCCGTTGAAATCGTCATTTTTAGCAGCAAATTATTGCACGAATTGGAGGGCTTCGCGTGCAAAAACGAATCACTATCTCGTCTTTTAAACACTCAAACCTTCTTTTTCGATCTCATAAGACCTCACAAAATGATTTTTGTAAACATTGCGCTCTTCTTTGCGCTTAAAATAATTTAATTTCATGGCTATTCATGGCGGAATGTTCAAATTTTTTAAATTCACGATGAACATAAGGAGGAGTGCAAAAAATCTCTTTAGAAGCTCAGTCTCACGAGGCGCCAAGATAACAACTCTCTTTCATTATCGGAACGAAATTAAACCATACTCCTAATTTTTGTTTCTGTTTGTTTGTTTTTCGAAGAACTTCCTTGGACGCCATTTAGGCCCAACTGATATACAATTATGACTCGAAACTAAAAAGGATCATATAGAAGGAAAATAGTTGTACCTTTTCTATCTTTCGAATTTCGATAAAAAACATTTTTTGCGAGGATCGCGGGAAAATCTATTTGAGAAAATTTCAAGTGGCAGGTAAAACTATCAGTTTCCACTTAGCTGTCGATTTGGATGGGATTTTAAGTAAAGGCGTCGATAGCCTTGGTCTCTCACAGGATGCCTGAAGATTACGTAGAATGATCCTTGCTCAACAATGTGCCAATGAAAATGAAGGGAAAGAATTCAGTTGAATTGATGGAGGTTAAATATCCATGAAAAGTTTTTATTATTGTGAGCATATGCAGTCATATGCAGGAGTAGATAATGAAACTATTAATAGTCATAAAAAAATAGCATTAACTTTGGTCACAAGGCTTAAAAATATTCCACATCCATTTCTGTCATAAAGTAATGGAGTGTTTTTTATGTCTGACTATGGAGTCTTTTGGACACTCTTTAAACAGCACTTTTCATGTATTAATCTTCTTAGTATTAATTACTTTCCTACTTTAACCCTGCACTATCGATATCTTCTGTTTTTTATTTTATTTTATTTTATTTTTATCGTACGATTCCTCTTTTTCTCTCATGTAATTTTATTTTTTGTGTATATTGATGTATGAAATATAGGTTAATTTAATTAGCAAACAATATTATATCTTTCTCCTTTTTTGAAACGGAGAAGAAAAAAGCTGCAACAACAACAAAAACAATCAATGGAGTCACTTTCGATGCGGCTCACGACGTACGTTCCGCCGGTGTACTGTCCATCTCCTTTGGACTTTAGCAGGATGGGTAAATTGACCTCACTGAGCCTCGCACATTAGTTTGGAAGTTGCGCCATTGAAAGAGGTCCCCTTCTCCTATCTGGCACTTCTTAGACATGCGCATGATTTCATCTTCTCTTATCACGCGATCCCAAATGTTGACACCTGTGAGTTTACCGATAAAACTTTGGCTTGCTTCAAAATTCCCCCCCAGAGAGTCTTGCTCTTGTCCTAAAATAAGGACGCCACCTCCGCGGATCCAGTGACCTATTGTAAAGAAAGTGAGGGCTGACTTAAGCTTTCATACGAGGGAACCCCAACCTCATTATTTTGAACTAATATCAGGCTTTGGAGAGCGAAAAATAGAAGAATCTGATATGTTGCATGAAGCAGCGGGGTTCAATGTAAGAGGTGCCTGAAGAATTATGTTTATTCGATGGCAATCGGTAAGTTTTACCGAGTGACGTCAGAGGTGTTTACCTTTTGCGAGGCCATGACCGGAAGCTGCAACTCGACCATCTTTGAACAATTTCCATGATCCAGCGATATTCTCCCACGTTGTGCAAATGTGATGCCAGTCTCCATCATTTGCTGATACAGAGGTACGTCTAAAGAGAGGCAGGGATTGTAAGTAAACAATTTGTGTTAGATGGAATAAATAAACTATCAGCACAAATAAATGCAAAGAAGAGAGAGGCAGGGATGAACAATTATCACTTATAACACTTCTTTCATCATTTTATTTTTAACTTGTTCCTAATTTTGATGCTTTGGTGTGCGAAGTCAAGCTCACATTATCGAAATAACCCGTGTGTGCTGCCAAGTTGCTTATCAGTGAGTCTGAGTGTTTTAATCCTCCATATTTGAACGCAACTTCATGTATCAAATAAGTCAGAATGCTCTTACCTGTTTGAGCCTCCGACCCCGACAAGAAAATCCCTATAGTCATGTAGAAGCAGTTCGTTGTCCTGGCCAGAAACAGCGTAGCTCAGCAGTACTCCTTCGTTACTTGCAGTGGTTTTCATCCATAAACAAACTGTCATGGCATTTAGCCTTGGCATACCTCCAGAGATAACATAGTCGCTCGTTCCTTTTCCCGGGAAATACAGAGCATAGGCATTGCCTGGCGCCAATGAGGTCAAAGGAAAATAAAATTATAAGGTTCTTCATTATCTTCTGAAGAATGGATACAAAACTGCATGATAACTCAAAAAACGACTGAGTAAAGAAATTACTGAATTAATTATATAAAACAGCTGTCTGTTGTTTACCAAGAGAATATCTTACCATATGCACAAGTAGGCTGCTCTCCTGTCCATGATCCATTACCCAAGCAGTGACGTTCTGATGATCCTCTAAGCAAGTAACCTTGCTGACAACTGAATGAAATACGTTCCCCTTCCCAGTTTTGCTGTCCGTGAGTGAAGCCATTTTCCAGTTTTTTCAATGGAGGACATACTCTTTGACCTATATTGACCAAAAACCAAAAATGAAATAACCAACTTAACCAAAACAGGGCCCTAAATTATACCATTATTGAGTGGTTTTAGACAGCTTGTAACTAGAATTCTGTAAAATGACAGATAGTGTACAGAAGCTGCACTTACATGAAGGTTGTATTCCACTCCACTGACTAGATGGAAGACAAAGTCTCATAGACGGCCCAATGAGTCGATATCCTGGCATGCATGTGAAAGACACAGATTCCCCTGTCCAATAGTGCGAGCCATGTTTTTGTCCATTGAGTGGAGAACCAGGATTGCCACAATTGATTAAATCTGAAAAAGACAAAGTAGAATCGTTAACTTAATCTCAGGGCAATGTGAAACCTTACAGAAAGGTGATCCGACTACCAAACTTCCTACACTGGAGAACTGAACCTAAACATGTAAAAATCTTTTTACATGCAAGCCAGCGACAAGAAACGGTAATTTTGACTATTAATTGCCATTTATATTGGTGTATATATCATATTTCCTGTTCAAATATTTTATATACTTACCTAAAACTGTACTAGCTTCGGCTGTAGCATTCTTATCATTATAGAATAGACATGTGAAGTTTCCAGCATCGTTCGGCTTGAACTGATGAATGACAAGCTCACTCCTTATCAAACCATTGCTGTGGTGTTCTGCTGTTGATTTTACTCGTCGTCCGTCCTTGATCCATTGGATTTTCGGTAAAGGAGTACCACCAGCGGAGCAACTTAAGTTAACAGATTCGCCAATACGCTGCACCTGTATTTTACTTACAGGGCTCGAAACAATGTAAGGATTCACTAGCACAGATAAACGTAGTAAGAACTGGCTGTTGGACTAATATTGAACTAAATGGCAAAATAGGACTTCAGCCTACTTTGGCAAAATTAAATGACTGAAGCAATTGTAAGCTGTTTAATAAATAACAAAGGTAATAATAATAATGATGATGATGATGATGATGATGATGATGATGATGATGATAATGACAATGAAGATCAGGATAATAATAATGATAATAATAATAATAATAATAATAATACTAATAATGATAATAATAATCATCATGATAATAATCCTGTTGTTTCCAACTGTGGATACTTTTCATCTGAATATCTTGGAATGCTTAATAGGCTCAGGGATGTGATCTGCTGATCTGACGTAGCCACATGTAAAAGTACTTTTAAAGACAATGATGTTTTGTCCTTCTTTAGGTTATTTACTAACCTGGATCTTTAACCACGACCCATATCACACCTATCACACTTTGTAACGGATTCACCCCTTGGCAAATGTAGTTTCCAAACTCATCTTTTGTCGTGTCGCGAATTGTCAGCTTGTTGCCAGAAATGACATGCCTGCTAACAGGGAGTTCACCGTGCGTTCTTTTCCATGTTACCACGGGGGTAGGGTGGCCAAATATGTCGCATTTTAGAGTAAAGTCCCGTGCTGTGTAAGCTGTCACAGATATCTCTGGTTTAATTACGAATTTTGTTGGTACTAGTGCAGAGAAATTAAACGCAAGAAAGTTAATACATGTAGATATTTTGTAACATCTTACTATTAGAATCACTTAGACAAACAGACAAACAAATAAAATAAAACAAATACCTTAAAAATATACCCCCCAAAAATGCTCCATATTTTGAAATAGAAGTAATTGGGAGACGATTTTCACTTATTTTTTTTTACCCACTTTGGTTTTTTTAGTTCTAAGTAATATCTATTATGGAGACTGTTCAATCACTGTTGAGTAACTTGACAAGCAATGAGACCGAGATGAGGCGAACCAACCCGTATCGAGGACTGACAACAGTCGGATCATTGGACGTTGAACGAAGACAACGGTAATGTAAGCTAATGAACTGAAATGTAAATTCATTTAACAAACCTTGTACTGTGATATTTGCGGTTATTTTTTCTCTACCCAAAATATTCTCTGCGGTGCAGGTATAGAGACCACGATCTTCAAAAAGGATATTTCTAAATTCCAGGTGTCCTTCTTCAAATTGCTTCCTCTCGTGCTCGATCACTCGTCCGTTTTTATACCACGTTATTATGGGCTTTGGAAACCCAGCTGCCTTACAAGACAATATCACATTTTGATTCTCTCTAACCGTCAAAGAGGAAGGTTTTGTAGTGAAATGTGGTTTTTCTGAAAATGGGAAATACGATTTTTTATTCCAAGTTCATTCAAAGATCATTCTTTTACGCTATAGAACTTCTCAGAGCTGGCGCAATAATTACTAACACAAAAAAGTTTATAGCATCAAATTTGAAAGTACATTTCCACTTGTGGAAGAATAATGCTTATATTTTGTGTTTAACTTCATGTACAGTTTTATGGAGCAGACATCAACACGTTGAAGTGTTTGGTTTTGTCTTCAAGAGACACCAATGCACCAACGACTGGAGAGAGTCGTGCCCAATAACAGGAGCTAGTCACAACGATGGGATGTCAACAAAACTTCCATTCTAGGAAAATTTAGTAATATCAACTGAGCTGATGACGTAAACTGACCGCCGTTAGGAGTTTTAAAGCCAACGTTTCGAGCGTTAGCCCTTCGCCATTTGATCTGATCGAAACTTCAGCTTTGAAATTCTTATGGTGGTCAATTTACGTTATCAGGTCAGTTGATACTACTTAATTACCTTTTTATTCTCTTCCACCGACGTAGCACCACAGTTTCTTTGGAAACTTACCCCCCTTATTCAACTTCCATTCTAACCAGGCGTGCCCGCCGGCCCTTTCTAATCCCCTTTGCACTAAAGTACTCATCATTGCTATGACTGTTATATCAATTTTTTATTTTTCCATATTGTATTTCTAGTGGATTTCATAATGTATTTTTAATGTATTTCAAGTTTACATAGATATGGATGCATATTGTAAGATTGCAGAGTACTCAGAAAGCAAGAGTCGCTTCGTCCTATGCTTCCGTTCGTACCAATTCCTAAATAACACCAATCCGTATCACAGCAAACTTAAGACTGAATGACGCTAAAAATACGAAAATCTTACCTAACTGCCGCACATTACTTCCTCTTTTTGAATCTGTTGATTTTCCGGGGGGTCCTGGTAGTCCTTTGATTCCACGCTTCCCTTGGGGACCCGGTGGCCCCTTTTTTCCTTTTCTTCCTTTTCTACCGGGAGGTCCCTGGGGACCTGCTGGTCCACGAGAGCCTGGTGGACCTTGAGGTCCAGTGCGACCTGATAAAATCAAAGTATTGTGACGATTGGAGTAATGTGAACGTGTAGATTTGCTACAATTTGTTCAATATGTGTGACAGGCGGTGTAAGCAGCTCAGCAGTTTTCTGTTTCAGTGTGCTTATCTTCAGTGTGCTTATCTTTATTACACCGCTTTGATTACCTTGCACCGTGTTGCTATGGATTCTTGAGCGAATTTATGACACGCGCTGACGTTATTCAGCTCTGTACCGTAAGGAGTCATAATTTCGACCGCTTTCTTGCGGCGAGATTCAGGAACGTGTTGACTACGAGCAGGCTGTCACTAGTTCGCGCCACAGTATGAGCGTTTCTTTACCCGAGATAAAGTTTGAGGTCTGGAGAAAAGCGATCAGTGCCAGAGCTCGCGTCACAAGCCTCTCGCTAGCTCGCTTTGATTAAGGCCTTATGACGTCTCGATGGCAAAGAAATGCTTAAGTCTCAGGGTTAATAATGAGGGGCTACTCGCAGACTACAGCCACATTATGATTATACCTTCAATGCAGACGATCTTCTCTTGACCTTTATCCAGTGTCTTATTCTGTTGATCATAAAAAATATGGGCTCATGGCAAACTACAAGGCTGGAAACTTCGGAATCTCGGAATCTGTGTCTAGCTCATGAAAAATCACTACGTCAAAAGCCGTGCTAGTGTAGATGTCATTTCAGCTGGTTTCTTTGAGGTCTGCTGATATCATATGATAATATGATACGATCATATCAACGTGTGATGAGGAAAATAATTAACAGTATGAGGAAAATAATATAACAGTATGAGGAAAATAATTAACCTTAAAGTGACATGTTGTTTGTGCGGTGAGCTTATAAGCTAAAAATAAATAAAAACGTTGTGACCAATAATAGTACTGAACAATAACTCACATTTTGTTGTGTATTCGAGTTGGAACAAACCGTTCTACACTTGCTACAGATAGAAGGACTTGAAATATCTCTTTTGACGATTTGGTCCGTCGTCTTCCATCCACTTCCAGGCGCGTTCTCAGAGGTAATTTTAATAGTCACATCATTTGCGTGTTGATATGGAGTACTTTTCAGCATCAAATTTTGCTCAATAGCTGTTAGACGACTGTCCAGTCGGTTCAATGAGTAACACGTAAAACCAAGTGAGCCCAGGGTGAGAATCAAATGGAAAGAAAAGCCATAAAGGAGAACGTTTGAATGCTTGACAATTTTGGTCTCCATGTTTGGCAATATCTCTTGTGATCAGTGAAATAGAAACCTTGTTGACTTCCGCTCTGAGTTTCTGCCAGCAGTTATGTTGATACATAATGCTGACCTCTTTGCTCTATACCTATTCAAATTACGTATTTGTTTTGATATCCCGTGAAGCTTTCTGTAGTATCTGGGACATTCAGTCTTAGAGACACCGTCCAGATGTTCAAATGCTGGAACAATCAGGCACGAAGTTACCATGTTAATATCTCGTATTTACAACGACTGTTTCCCCATTAAAAGATAACTCTAATATCTCAGGCGGTGTAACATTTCTGTAAGATATTTTAGAACAGAAAATGGATATTACGATCAGAGAGTGAACCTTCAACGTCGGCAATTTTTTAGGAGCCATTACTTCGCTCCTGCTCTTATTTGGTAATGGTAATGCAGGGTAAGCTGTACAAAGTCATAAAGGTCGGTCTGGTCAAAACTCTCTACCCCCCCTCCCCCCTTCTCGTGTTAAGATGAAGTTATGTAAATACTGCCGTTGAAAATCCTCTATCGCTCGACCAAAATTGGTTGTCAAGATTGTAACCTTCATTTCAAAGATTCATTTAGCCTACTATACAAAATGTCATTGTGTATTAAATATGTTGGCTTAGCGTTCCTAATAACGCTCTTTTTGCTTTTAATTTTTTCTTTTTCGCGGGAGCTACCTCTACTTATAGTCTCTGGTAATTGTAAATTTCTATTATTCAAAAAAACAAATTAGGGATAAATTATGTGTGCGAACGTATTATCTTTGTTATTCCCATTTTCTTGCGGCTTGAAATTCGTGTAAATTAGTTCTAAAAATCCGATCTGCTCACCCGTAAAATAAGTCACTAATTGAACAAAGCTTCGTTTTAAAATTTGTGCGAATTAGTCTAGAAGTTACTAATTTGCACTGTCCAAATTAATAATAAAATGAGCTGTGTTTAGCCAACAAAAATGGATTTATTTTTCAATCAAAACGTGGTGAGCCCAATTGATGGACTCCTTAAATTTCCTAGGATCAGTTTAGAATTCGGAAACTTTAAGCGACGCGCTAATCGATCGGAAATGCAGCCCACGTTATGAACTTATCTGACAGACTAACTTTCCGGAGGAATTCCTTTTTAGATTTTATTTCTGAATATTTGATCTTTAAAAGAATCGAGGATTCAGTAGAAATATGATGAAATTATGCTTGAAAGTTTTCACTTTTGCCCAATTTTTCTGCATTTTTTTTAGGTACAAAAAGTAATTTGCTGTGTTGATCTATTAAGAGACATCATTTGGCTTGTTCATCCGCAATTGCCGGATGAAATAAAAAAGCTAAAAGGTTGTCATAAATGAAAATCGTTTTCCTCTATGACTTAAAATATTGTAGAAACATCTTCCAGTTCACCAGAAAGGTACGTTGTATGAAATAATTGCGAAAACATTCGATCTCAGTGCTGTTCGAAAGTTTTTGACTTAAAATGGCTAAGGCACCCAAGTTTGTGAAATTTCTATGCTAATGATCAACTAGCCATTGCAATGAACTAAAATGTAACATAAATGGCATAAACCGACGAAGGAAACGAAACAGACTGTGAGGAGCCTAGCTAATAATGTTAGAAGGCTCAAAATTCCATATAGTGAGGAAGGATTGAGCCAGGTATCACGTAGGTCTAACTTTTTTGTGTTGTCTTAATAAGGCACCTTTTTTTCATTTTGAGGTGATTGGGTCAATACTTAAATTGCTTTGCGAGTAATCATCGATAATAAAGAAACGAATATTTTCGTATTGCTCTTTTGTTGGGTTATAGAAAGTGGACGCAGATAAACACCTCTCGGCATCAGTAAGTGTATCAGTTGCCTGGTACTAAGGTGGAAGAATTACTTTAAACTTGCCAATAACCTGCGATTATCTGAAATTACACCGAAAGTGCAAATTAGTTCTCAGTAAAGCATCTCAGTGTTTCATGTGGCAGTAATTTAGAGCTAAGCAAATCGCTATGTCCAAGCTCCTTAAATGGGATTTGATAGGCATCTCAGAGTTGTAAAACCGTTTGACATCAGTTCATACGTGTCATCGAACGGTGTAAGCCTTCATAGAAGCGAAAAAAACTCTAGAACAACCGATTTTTCTTATCCTTTAGGTCATTTTTCGTTGAAAATCATTGGGAATTAAATGGCTGCCAACACTACCCACAGAAACCACAATATCACAGGCGAAGACGACGAGATGCCAGTTCCTGCCTCCCACTGTATTCCATGGCTTTTTGTGCACATCACTGAATGTCTGGCCATAGTCATCTTTAATATAATCACCATTATTGTATTTGTGAAACAGCGCAAGCAGCTACAGCGCCGAAGTACATACTTGATCATCCATCTAGCGGTAGTCGATCTCTTGGCCGGGGCAGTCTCAGGGCCTCTTCAGATTGAATTGAGAATGGCAGAGTTTTGTCAATTGTGGAATTTTAATTTTGATATTTCTTTACTTCGCTTAAAAGCCGCGTTAGGATTTTTTCCCGTTGCATCGCTCATCAATCTCGCTGTTATTTCTTTGGAGCGACTGCACGACACATTTTGTCCATTTAACCATCGTTTTATGGCAAATTGGGTTTATGGAGCAAGTATCATTGTCTTCTGGGTCATTATAGCAAGCATGCAAGCAACTGAACAACTGATCGTTTCAAACGACCTAAGCTACTACATCTTTTATTTTTTATGTTTCTTCATTCCTCTCTTCACCATTTTAATTTCTTATGCCAGTATCTTTTTCAAAGTCCGCTACAGTCGTCATCTTCAACATCTCGGGGCAGCTGTCCAGAGGGATAGAAAACTAACCAGAACCGTATTTCTTGTCACTCTCGGATCATTGTTCACTTGGTTACCACTGATAACGTATCAATTTCTACTCATTTTTCATCCTGAGTTACACATAACTTTCGAGTCAGAATTCCATGTTGATATGTTATGGCAGACTATTTTGCTTTCGAATTCGTTGATCAATCCTATAATCTACGCCATGCGGATGCCAGAGTTAAGGGCAAGCATATTGCAATATTTCCGAAGGAACTCAAACCACGTTAACCCGCTCGATTTGCCACTGCATGATATTTAATTCGCCGTTTGATCTTTAATTTCCCTGTTACCATAGAGCAAGCCGCTAAATCTTGTCATCGTTCCACATCCGCTGGAAAAGACTGATTACAATACGTGTGCAACAAAATCAGTTTGAAATGTTTCATGTGTAATTTCTCAATGCAGTATAATTTTCCCGCCAATAACATTGCCATTAAAGCAAAGGGTGAAAGGTTTCGTCTGTTTAGTACGAATGGGGAACAACCGTCGTTAAGTAATGCATTCTTTAAACAATTGACGGTTCAGGCAGGCACAAGGCAAAAGGAACGATTGCAATGGACTATTCATAGTGAAGGACTGGATCCGAGGTCGACGAAAACGATTTCATACTACCTAAATCTATAATCAATTAACTTGAAGAATTGGTCCAGCTTCATTTTCTCACTCAAAAAGTTGATCATGTGAGATACATAATTTAGGTATTAGACGCAAGTCTCTTTGCTCTACGCATGTAACAGAGGTATGAAATTAAGTTCTTCAGTTGTTTTATAAGCAAAACAAATCCTCACTTACATTAACACATCAATATTTACGTATAATTTTATCCCTACAGCTTCTTCTATCTTAAACATACGCGTCGTGTTATGACTAAATAAATGTAAAGCCAATACATACGAAGCTTTGGCTCTATCGGCTCATAACTGTTTTCTTAATACGCATAGAAGTAACAAATTAGAAGTCTATGTAGTTGGTTCAGCTTATTTCGTCTAACGTTTCGACCGACATTAACCAAAAACTTTTAAGTCTTATTTGACAAAGTAGCTCCAAAATTCTCTGATGATACTCTGATCTATGATAGTCTGAGCATATGCCTGTCTATGTAGAGTTATGGATTGCTTTGATTCAAGTATGCTAATGTATTTACAGTATACCAAATCCTCCCCCCCCCCCCCTTAAACTACTTTCTACCCGCATGTAAACTTCTGTCATTACGCAATGGATAATATAAATGACGAAAAATCATTTAAATTTTGATTACGCCCCAGTCTTTTCGAACTGAGCAATATTTACGACTGTCTTACAATACCATTATATGTCGATATTCATAATTATTTAACATCGTTTCATGATCTGTTTTGTTGTTGTTGTTGTTGTTTCTTTTAATATGACCGAAGTCGAGAGCGCTTCTTAGTAAGCTCGATTTAGAACACAAAAGTTAGTGTCCCTGACTGCTCATAAACCCGACCAGTAAGAGGATAGCGTGCACGCCACAGATTAACCACTTGACAAAAGACGGTCTACCGTATTGGCAAAATCAATTCTCAGAACGAGGCTCTGCCAGTAGCATGAAATTAACGTTACAACTACCCGGTACAAACGAGCTTAAATATGGAGTCGTTTTGAATCCGGTACTTTGAGCCTCTATCTGTCTTTGGGCCTCTATGTACTGCAATAACAACATAATTTTTCCAATGTAAGTGCCAAACATTACTGGTTATTACTTTCTTGAGAAAAGGGCTTAATAGAAGAACGGATAAGATTAAATGCCGATCCTTCTATAGTCTCATTAGCACACCAGAAAAAAACTAAACAACAACAACTAAACAACGGCTGCGAGGGAGATTCCTCCTTCTACCATGGAGGTAAAAGACACTCAACTTAAGAATCAAATTGACTCTTCCCCTCTAAAAAGCAATATTGTCAAAATGTTGTGCTTTCTGTGCACTTTATCGAGGTCTTGTAATTGTTGGGCATCGTTACAGAGAAGAAGAAGGGCTTAACGACCGCATTTTAAAATCATTGGAAACCTGAACAAGATTTGAAAAGCGGATATGTTCTCTTCCCACATGAAAGTCCCTCTTCAGAGAAGAAACCACGAGACGGTTGTGCAGAAACTTATTTTGAACTTAAAGCTCTAAAATAATTAAGACAACTGCTCTGTTCTTGTGTGCATATTCTTTTAAGCTTCTTGTAATTTTCTCGGAGTTACACAATAAATTACAAAAGGGCGTGGGGGAGGGGGGGGCGCGATGACAAGGGCCATCTATTTTTTCTAAGGATCTCAGGGATAATCTCTTACCTGCTTGAGCCTGGTGGGCTTGTCCCAGCCACTGGGGAAAGTGGATACCTCTCAACTCTGCAGCCTAAAGTCACAAACACAAAGCGGAAAGAGAAAGGTAAACATGTTGGCAAATCGTGAGCCTGGTCTTTGAAAATGAGGATTTGAACCTAAGACCTTTCGTTTAGCGGTAGCAGACACGACCAAATGAGCAACGACGAATTGAGCTAGGCTACGCACTCGCCTCGTACATGACAAGCTCTCTATATACCGCTACAATCCTGGACCAAAGTTGTTTGGAAACCGTTAATATTGTGTCCAAACGTATGCTGTAAAAACTGCTCTCAGAGTTCCAAACTCTCCATGCCTTCTCTCCCTCCCCCCACCCCTTCCTCCCTAATTCAAAAAACGACGGCAGCTTTCCCGAATGTTGCCAGGACTTTTATGAACATCGCAAAGAGGGAGTAGGGTACTGTTGATCACATGCTGAGAAAATTTGCTCATTTTAAACATTTTTTGTCGTTATTTTCCAGAATTTTTCGAAGATTGTAGGATCAGTAATGTGGAAGTAAGGATTAAACGTTTCGCTGATTAAATCGTCTATCAAAATGAAAATACATTGATTTAATTAGCTCACCAAACGATGCAACACTTTTTTTCAACTCACCATAAGCAATCGGCGTCAGTTTGAAGACTGTGTGAAAAGGAATGTGAAGATTTGGCAGTTCTCCTAAAGAGAGAATACTAAAGTTATCCCTTTTGTCTGTATGATTCATTCTTTTTGCAATAATCTAAAAAATAGCGACTGCGTAGCTCCAGCAGCACCGATAAAGAAGCTAAATTTGATTGTAACAGTATGTTGAAAAGCCTACCTGAGCTGTGGTCCAGAAAGTATGCCATGAGACACTGCAGGATAGCCTATACGAGGGACAAAGAAAAGAGCGACCGTGTCACCACAACATGATTCATTTTTCTTTGGTTTGTTTGTTTTCTATCATCTCCTCAAGAAAAACAAGCAAATAAAGGATACAGAAGAAAAGCTAATAAATAACTAACAAGCAAACGAAGAGACAACTACTTATTACTTAAGTTTTTTTGGTTTAGTTCGTGTTATAATTATAATGTTCAACTTTTAAAGCATTTTAAAGAAAAACCCAGGAAGTAGGATCAAAATGGCACTTTTCATGTAACTTTCTAGAATTAATAGAGTAGCACAGTTCAATTTTCTTGTGCAGTAATTCATTTTCCACATGAAAGTCCCTCTTCAGAGAAGGAACCATGAGATGGTTGTGCAGAAACTAATAAGGAACTTAAACCTCTAAAATAATTAAGACAACTGCTCTGTTTTTGTGTGCATATTCTATTTGGCTTCTTGTCATTTCTTCGGAGTTATCGCAATGAATTACAAAAGATGAGAGCAGAGCAGAGCAGTCTGTCAAATAAAGCAAACGAATTGGGGAAAAAAAAAACTTACCTCGTGGCAAATGACCAAGACATTGGATTGTCTTTCTAATTCCTAAAGTAAAAGAGAAGACACAGTACAACGAATTAACATCGCTTCAAGGTCGTGGGCAAGTCGTAAATGTTCTTGATTGTCAACTTACCATTATTACTGGTTCGAGTCGAGCGCATACGTCACTATAAGACTAAAAGAGAACAAAGAAAATGTCAAGATTTTAGAATTTCATTGATTGACTTAGATCATTCGTTTGTGTAATTTCAGTGAGAGCCATGGATTAATCGGTGTTTCTAAAACTGTCGAGTGCTCTCTGATATAAATAAAACCTATCATCAGTGTTCTCCTTTTCAGGCAGTAACCAGTAACATTTACCACCTGTAGTACCTCTTATTACCATCTAAAATTGCTTGGAATTCTTGAAAATTCAACAAGTAAAAGGATTGCTTTACCGGTTTGAAAATTTATTTTACCTGTCATGCTTAAAATAAGGGAGAACACTGCTATCATTACTGTAAAATCAACGAGGAAGACAAACTTGAAAAACTTGATTCGACCTGAACAAAGGTAAATGTCACATTGTGAGGGGGAGGGAGGGGGGAAGAAATTTGTAACGGAAAGGACGCATTACCTCTCCCCTGGGGTATCGATAATTGAACGGGTGTTCTTCTATAACTTTGTGTTCTTCAGGGTCCATCTTTTTTATCTCATCCAGAGTCATTCCATCATAGATGCCCTGATATCGAATAAAAAAAAAAGAAACAAGACAAATAGAAAACAAAAAAACAAACAAAATTAGTCAATATATTTTCTTTATCAATAATTTGATTATTTAATCAAATAAACGTCTGAAAAATGAAATGACAGAACAAGTCAAATCAAACAGCAAAATTTGTCACATACATGTTTGGAAACAACTACTGAACTGACCAATCAGATTAATGGACTAGATATCGGTTTCACTATCTGACATTTTTTTCCAAGATTCAGCCTCGGGAACATTACACAATAGCCCTGTTGTGAATGATAAACTCGCATGGCTTACTACGATTTCTTGAGGCAGGAAACCAACGTTAGAAAAGCACACAAAATACCATCATTACAAAACATTTTTTGGCACAACTACAAGGAACGACTTACGTGGTCCATTTCATTAAGTGCCTTCCATCTCTCAGTTGTCACTCCCTTGAGATACTGAGCAGTGTCCACTGCCCTTTTTAACTGACTTGTCCAAACCTAAAATTAATGCAACCAAGTTAAAAAAAAGGGAAAAAAAGTTATTCCCCCGTTATTGACAACAGTTAGGTTAAGGATTACTCTCGCCGGACGATGAGACTACACGAACAAAGGTTCAACCACTTTACCATTGAATTTGTTCAACGACAGAGGGCAACTAAATAATCTTGTGAGCCGTTTATTTTTGTTCGATAACAAGAAAAAAAACCTAAGAGAGCCAGATAAATTTTTAATTTCCAGATACTCGTTACATAACGTTTCTGCAAACCTTTAAATCTTTGATTTTTTCATCTTCGATAAATTTCGCCAGAGCTGATGAAAACTGTAGGAAATAAAGAGACGAGAATGCTGTTGAGCGTAGTTCATTCATTGGTGTTGCAAAGTCAAGTCAAAGATTTGCTGATAGTCCCGAATTTCATGAAAATTGACCCTTGAAGCTCGAAAACTTCAAGTATCAAGAATCGGGTTTCGACTGGCAATAAGGACGGCTAAGAAACGTACAAAGTTTTAAAACGCACGTGCAAGGCCACTGTTCTGATCTTTTGTTTTGCCACGTCCTCGTTGCAGTCGCCGTCGCCGTCGCCGTCGTGTTCTTGCTTAAGGTCTGTAATACCTCAATTACAAAATCAGTGTTAATGACAGCGACATACCTCCTCTCCTTTGGCTGTCAGATCAGAATCGCCCCCAAGTCTCTTTTGAACATTAAATTCACTCTCACCATGCTACAATGAACCCAAACAATTTTGAGGACTTGCATATCAAAATACTGAGATATAATTATTTTCAAAATAATTAAACAATAGTATTTGTGAGGTTTATGAAATATTCGGTGTGCTTTCTCCTTGCCACAAAAAAGTGGACAAGTTTAAGACCCTCATCTCGTACTTAAAATGTAAATATTAACTTCTTACAAACCGAGCACGAGGGCCATACAAAAACAACCGAGGGCCAATATTTCTCCGTACTGTTCGGGCAAGTAAGGTTAGTAAGTAATTTATTATATTGCACTAGTTAATTGGAATTTTCCGGCTTTCAAGAAAAAAAATACACAGCCCATAACCGTTTCCGTGGAAATCGTCTATATGGCAAAATCCCTACCAAGTAAAAACCAATGAGATCGCTCGGATTTACCCCAACACTACCTTACCATAGAATAAATGGGACGTATTCATATTATGTATTAAATATAAAGTATTCCTCAGGATTTGGCTTGTTTTTACCCCCAAAATCCCTATCAATACTAGGTTAGTTGCTTAGAAAATTTATACAAAATACACATGTCGCCAAAGTAGGTTTACTCCGTTACACCTGTATTTGCACTATGAGTGAATCATTCCTCTCGGTCTCAGTCTGGAGGAAATGGGGAAAAAAAAACTCACCCTAGCAAGATATATTGACCTCTTCTTGATGTGGGAGTTCATCAAAAAATAGACTGCTCTGCTTTGAAGGTAACCTACCGAACAATATTCAACCAATAAACATGTAACTGTTTACTCTGCATAACCTTTATTTTTGACATAATACTTACAACGTTATTATCTTCATGAAACAAGTCATGCAAACTCTAAAAACTATTCCAAAATTAGCTTTAATCAATTCATATTGAACTTCTGTATTTCATCATATTTCATTTCCGAGACTTACCATCAATGCTGTTTACTATGTACTGTTCTCCTGCATTGATGATCTTGATGAATGAAAGATGCCTTTTAAATAGAAAAATACGTAGAGAAATAAATACATGTATAAATTAATCTATCAGCTATGTCAAAATTGATTCTTGCTGTTTTTGTTTGTTTCTTTTGTTTTGCTTTGTTTTTCTTTTTTTTTTTTTTTTTTTTTTTTTTTTTTGGGGGGGGGGGGGGAAATCATAAATTGTACAAGTAGATCGTCACTTACTCGTCAAATGCCGAGAAGCAAGGATAGGTGTGAGGAGGAAAAATGGGATGAGAAAGGTGAGAAAAAAATAAAATAAGGATGAAAGCAAGAAGATGTGTTGGGAGAAGATTGGACACAAGAATGGATTATGAATGGGAGAGTGCGGGAGAGTACATATTGAAGGGAAACTGATGGATAGTATAATTTACGCAGGAATTGCCAAGAGAGAAGGGAGAAACTGAACCACAGTGAGAGGACGATAAATTAAAAGGACGGTAAGAGGGGAGAAAAGAAAGGTCAGAGCATTAATCAACCCAATTACCCTTGAATCACACATTAAGGTCACGAGATAAAAGGAAATGATCACCAACTAAAGAAGCTCTTGATTGTTAAACAAATTCTCCTTGTCAGCACTTTAGTAAATGTATAGAGAACAGTATGGAGAATATAAAATACTGAGATTAGGGACTGAAGGGTAAACAGATTATGTAAAGGGTTTTTCCAGTTTGAACTATTGCTTTTGTTTGTTTGTCTGTCTGTTTGTTTGTTTGTTTGTTTTAACCAGAATTAACAGAATTGTTTTAACTCACCCCTCTTTTTCTAATGAAAGTGGTTCATATGCATCCTCGTAGTGCTTGATACGCTTCCTAAAATCTTTAACGGCTGTATCTCGATCCACAGTCACATAGTCTGGGCTGAAAACTTTAACTTCCTGTGGAGGTAAAGTTGAAGCTGGAGAATCTACCCATACCTCCCATGTTTTAAACTCCTCATTACTGAGAAATTCATGTCCCATCACCTGTAAATAAAAATACAAAAAGCAAATTCAGCACGATCTAGTTTAGGAAGTTAAAAACCTTGATGGAAAAGAAAAATAAAAGGAAAGACAAGAAAGCCTAGAAATGTAAACGGAGTTTGAAGAAATTGCGTGCGCCAAGGTCCTTTGTCTTTTATATATAGAAACAAAGCACTAGCCTGTGATGAAAAATATTAAAGGTACTTGGAATTCAATTAACATTGTCAAATCTTACATGTACTTTAGGGTCGAGTAAACTATCCGCACACATCTTAAACAGACATACAGAACGGTCAATGCAGTTTACCAGTAAATAATGAAAGCAAGAAGAACAGAGAAATCTTAAAGGAAGGAAATGGAATAAATAAAAATGAATGAATGAATGAATGAGTGATCAAACAGGTGGATGCAAGGACAAAGATTGCTTCTCTTCATTAATTTTCTGGTCAGTTGGTTTTGTGTTCAGAGGAACAACTGCACGAACAAACGCACCATACTTAGTAACTCATACACTGACAAGCCCTATTGACCACAAGTCTTGACCAAGGTTGACCACAGTCAATTTTGTGCCATTTAACATTCATGGTTCCACCATTGCCAAACCATGGTTGTTGACCATGGAGCACCATGGAAAGACCACGGTTGACCATGGTCTATCAATAGCTTTGACACCAGGGTATTGCTTAATGATAACTAATTCCTATACCCTGTGACTAAGTGCATCAGGTTTAAATGTTCTTTAGATTTTAATTCTCCTGGCTGGTAAAGTTTGTTGCTTGCAATTAAATGAGACATGCCATAAAAAAATGTTTGACTCAACAAGGAAAAACAAATATAATTGGTAATAAGACAAAGAACTTTCAACACTGTGATTTACATGTGAATTACAAGAACAAAAGTCAAATTATTGCCTTTACAACATTGATTTTGGGTCTGCATTGTTCACATAAATACATAAATTACCCTAGCATTATAATTCTATGTGCTAGGGCAGATCTAATGGAACAAGCCATGTGAAGGGAACAGAGATGGGAAAAAACTGAGGTACAGAGCTGTGGCTACAGCATGATAGCTTAAAGAAAGTTATATTGAATTTATCTTTTCATTAAAATTATTTAATCTGTATAAAAATAATGCAATTTGCACGAAAAAAATAAACAAACCTTAATATTTGCAGCGACAATATCTGAATCTTCACAAATGGATTCCATGAAAAACACCTCAAAAATAAATAAAAATATCATTCAGTTGATGAAGCTGACATACAACTCCACCATCATAAAATACTGTGGTGAACCAAAATACAGAGTATAGACAGCTGACTACACAATACTCAGAGCGATAAAATCATGCATACTGCCAATGGTAACATGTACATGTGTATGTTACCAATGGTCACACTGACAAAACCTGTCCTGAGTTATGGAAGCTGTGTAAGCTTCATTACTGTGGCCTAGCTTTAGTGGCATGTTTGTTACCTTGAATCCTCTTTTTGTGCAAAAGTCCATGATTAAGGCCCTTCGCTCAAATGTTGTATTTGTAGCATCAAATATCTGGTTAAAATCAAAAGACAGAATGATGAAATATTGGTATAACATTATCAATAATATTTGAAATATATTCATAGACAAGTTCCATGGTATAAACAATTTGTTCTATGATGAACAGAAGATACTTACTGCAACTTGTCCAGCACGAGTTAAAAACTCGCTGACATCTTCCAAGCAAGCTATAGCACATTGTCTGTAGGAAAACAACAAGTTTTTGAATTGCTTTCAACTGTGGAACTCAGAAAGCAGTGAACAATGGAAAACTTCTGAGAGTGATTGCCTTGCTTAGGTATGCCAATCAAGCAATGTAAATTACTGTGCACAGTGATGCTAAACATTTTCTGTCTTTGGGGTTTACTAACACATCCCAATATCCCATTATGAAGGTGATCACATTCAGTCTCTTGAGTTTGATGGTAAAACATAAAATAATCATTTAAACAATTATTACACCCTCAATCAGTAAGTTTATCTCCTTTCTTGTCACCTGTCTGATGGAAAATGCACCATAATTGTAAGAAAAAGTTAAACAGGTTTATGGAATTATCATGCAAAATTATTTTGTGCCAGTTAATTTGAGCCACTTGTTTTGTTACTAATAAATTAATGCTGATTTCTTTGTTCCAGTCTTAGTACTGGTGTAATGAAAAGCCGTGGCAAAACTTATGCTGTTGTATAGTACACATGTCAGGATCTAACAATTGATGATTGCCCTTTGCCAGTGAATGTATGTGTTCACTAGCCTAGTTGGCCTCCCTTACAAATGTATATTTACTAATTACACCAACCCACACACCTCCTAACTTTTTGTGCTTCAGCATTGTCCACACGGAAAAAGTCATGTAGTTTATCAGACCCCACTGCCCTTCTTCTGTACTCACCAACATTGAACACTAAACAAAGAAAAAGAAAGCATCTATTTGCAAGTCCTTTTAACAAACTTTCTGTAACTTATTGCCTTAGTATGATATACCAGTGTTCTCCCTTATTTTAAGCATGACAGGTAAAATAAATTTTCACCCCCATAAAGCAATCCTTTTACATGTTGAATTTTCAAGAATTCCAAGCAATGTTAACCAGTAATAAGAGGTGCTACAGGCGGTAAATGTTACTGGTTACTGCCTGAAAAGGAGAACACTGTATACCACTAGAGAATGTCAAAATTTTACTTAAATTTGAATATTACAATCATACTGTCATGCAATACATATACATGTATTAAACAACTACCACTGGTTAAACATGTAAAGGGCTATTCATCATAATATTTATTTACTTTATTAGTATAATTGCTGTGGTGATTATAGAGATGTGTTCACTCTGATTGGTCGTGGATTATGTCATATCTTGCTATAATCACCTTGTGCAAGGTGATCAATTGTCACAGAACAGTCCACAAAAACAAAGAATTTACAATTAAATTCAAAATCTCCTGAGTAAGCAATTATACTAAATTCAATAATGCTTAGCAAATATTGTTGAATAATCTCCTTGACTTTGTCTCAAGGATTATTCAACAATGTTCACTTTGCCTTAAGCAAATAATTGTTAAAAAAGTAGGAGAAAAGACAACTAGATAAACAATGTGCTAGACTACAAGTCAAAGTCCTGGCACAATCATTGCTGAGCAGAGGAGAGAATGTGCTGGGTGAAAAGATGAAGGCCAGAGATTGAACCCAACTTTTTGTTCCTGAGTCAAGTATATTGAACACTTCCAAGAAATGGTCACAATGTAACTCTTGCTACTCCACATGGGATCTTTAACAAGTTAAGATATGCAGTTTTTAATGGTAAGGATAATTATTCCAGAAAAAGCTAAATTTAATGTTTTTTTCTTCTATAAAAAGGGGATACGTATATATATGCTGTGTGCTTTTAAATTTAATTTTGGGTCATGTGAATCCCTTTTAGAAACTACAGCTTGCGGAAAGAGAGAGACCTGGGCAAAGCCCTTAAAACACAATATTGGGGGTAGGCATGTGATCCAAAATGGAATGTCTTTTCAGATTGGCTTATACAATCAAAGAATTAATTAGTTCACCAAAACAGAGACTTTTGGTAGCTAACTTAAGAGGTTTGCTAAAAAGCACACTCAATATCCTCATCTTTCATATAGTTCAATATGTTAATACATGTAAGAGATAAGAGAGAGAGAGAGAGAGTTGAAAAAACAAAAAAAGCAGAGAAGACCATACAGGGACTTGATGCCCTTAAACTGCATGCACTAACAAAAAAGTCATGCACTTTTAATTATGTACTGAAGAAACCTTGCCTTTTGTTTTGATGCCTATCCAGTTGAGATAACGGCCCAGTTTTTTGGCCATATATGTTTTGCCCCTTGCTGGTAAACCAACCAACGTGATAACAGTTGGTGCATTGACAAAACGTGGATTATATCCAGGATAGCAAGTATCTAAAAATTAAAAAAGAAAATGGTAAAATGTCAGTTCAAATTAGCACTAAATTTTTAATTTGTCTGGTATTGCTTTTTTAAAAATGGAAATGTACCATACACCTACAACTTGCCATGTGTAAGTTGGACACCATAAAGACTTTCTAAAGCCGACTCTCCTATTCCCTCCAGTGTAGGGCTGACACTCACAAAGTCAGTTTTAGAAAAAGTGACCACTTTATACTATCAGCTCAGGTGTAAAACCAACTTATCTTATATCTACATTATGCTTACTAAAAGTTACTTTTCATCTATATGTAATAACAACTCACAGTTGTCATCACAGTATTAACTTTATCTATTTTTGCCATTTACTACGAGGGTATTTTGTGACCATACATCTACAGTGTAGAATACTGGTTTCATTTGCATTTTCCACTATGTCAGATAATTACTTTAGATTTTTCAACAAGGAAAAACATAAAACTACATTAGTCAACCTGGATGTAAATCTTTTCAACCTGAATTCTTCTTTAACCTACAGCATATAGCAAAAATGTGAACATAAATGTTGTTTCTCAACTTTTCATCATATGACTGCACAAGGAACTCCTGGGATTTTATTTTCCAAGACAGCTTCTTTCTCTCACTTAGTGGAATAACAAACCAGTTGTTCCACATTCATTTATGGTAATTGTAGACTCTAACCATTCCTGAAGCTAGCATTTGACTTGAATTGATAAAATGCCGACTCCAGTTACACAAAAATTAATCCCTACTAGTGAGAATTACTTGATTTTCATGCATTTTATGAAAATGTGCATAAGATAATTGAAATAACCCACAAGTTAGTAAGTTTGTGATGAATATTTCTCAAAAGTTCAAACAGGCATTCTTTGAATATCTAAATGACAATTACAGCCATAAGATGTATTTATAACAAAACCTGGATTCTTGTAAACAACATCTTCATTGCGAGTCTCCATTACCAATTCCTGAGTTCTTCAGATGGAAATTTTTACTTGCTCTACAGAAAATACAATTGTGTAGCAGGCTGCCTGATGCAACAAGTTTTAAAGATTACTATTATCATGCAAATCCTAATATTTTGATTCATCAATATTCCTCCTTGTGGTTTTCAATTTGAAGTTTGTTGTTGCATATGCAATCATAAATTCTATCAGTACCCCAAAAATTCCATGGCAACAAAACCCCTAAATCCTAAAGATTAACAAAGTGTTATGAGTTTCACTAAGCACCAAGAAGCAAGTTAAAACTATTTATTATCAGAGAAGCACCTATTGGAAAGAATTCTCAGACTGGTTAGTCATGCTCTAATAGCTTTGACAATAACCAGGATAATGAAAAAAGCCATTCAAGAAACATCCCACAGAAAGGTGATGATGCATGAAGTTGACCAATATTTATCTTCAATAATTAAATATTCCAAGAGATTTCAGAATTTGCGTGGATATCATCAGCTGGATTTTGTAAAAAGGACTGAAATGTTACAGTGTTTAAAAGACAGCTCACAACTTACAAAATGTAGAAAGGTCAGCATAGCTGTATTGACATATAAATTAGTTACATATGGTAAGTTGTATTACTCTTTGTAGTACTTTGAATGAAAACTGTATGTTAAAAACATTATGAAGAAGTTTAAATAGACTTGGACAGCCAGAAAATGACACCTAAGTCTGTATAACAGCATTCAAATTCTTTAAACTTGTTACATTAAAATTTCACGAGAGAACCTAAGGTGGCAAGAAGAGAGAATCACAATTCAGATTGTGGAAGTCAACAGTTGAAGCTGTATCAAAGGTATAGTCAAAATAATACAACAAAAAAATTTTCAAAAAATATTTTTCAGCATGCACAGAGGTGAAACTGGTTTTAGGGGTTCCAAGAAATATTCATCAATGTCCACAAACAAAGTAAAGCCTTAAAACATTCCACACTATCTTCAATTTAGCTGAACCTTTTATCTAAAATAATAGTTATTATCAAAAGCTACCTGTGGAAGGATACAGAATCCCTAACACCTACTCCTTGTATAGAACCGTGGTTTGTGTTAGACCTCTTTCAATAGCCAGCCCTATATTTTCCAACTAACAGTACAAGGGGTTTCTACTTTGACATATGGGTACAAATCTAAGAATTAATTTGTGAATTTTTATTTGGTTAAAGTTATCCCTTCCCTACTTCCCTTTAATTGTCATCTGACTGACCCAATTTTTTAACTGAAAGGTGTTGACTTAATCAAACATTTTTTTTCATCTCTTATCTGAAAATACCTATGATGGTCTAAAAAATACACAGTCCTGTAATACATAAACAATAACCTCTATTTGGCATGCAAATATACACTAAATTGGTTTGCAGACATTACCTGTTCTATGCTGCATGAAATGTTTTCCTTTGAGTTTTCTTTATGAACAAAAAAATATTTCCCTTCTTCTATAACAACCATTAAACATTCTCTCATCTTGAATTAATTTTAAAAAAAAAGTTATTGTACTAGATTTAAGGTTTGAAAATTGGAGAATATCACTCAGGTGACATTCTTGAATATCCCCCAGTGTGAACTCTGGAATAATCAATCACGTGATGTGTTTAAGCCCAATTGCATGCAAGCAAAAACGCTGTTATTTTGCAAGTTGTGTTGTAGTATTTTTCAGGGGAATAAGGAAAATTTAGCCACAAAACAAAATGTCCACCCGTAGTATATACAAACCCTTAGAACAAGGGATATTTTATTCTACTGCTATTTCATTTTCTAGTGTTTTAATTATTAGTTTGATAAATAATTCTGAAAACATTATCTCAGCATCTTCTAGATTGCAGAGGGGGTGCAAGGAAGATGAAACCAAAACAAAAAAACTAATGATAATAAGTGTTGTTTTTGACCTTAAATGTTGTTTGTGACCTACAAAAAAAATCTGTTGGGCTTAAAGGTAATTGTTTTTAAATAAGTCGAGCCTGAAAAACCAAAGCAAACTATCAAAGTTTGGATTATTCAGCCAGATGACTTTTTGGCCCCTCTTTCTGTTCATATTTTTTCCCTGTTCTACAGTGTAATACTGTGGCATATTTGGCTGGTTTCATAGCCCTAATATCATAAATGGTAAAATTAGTGGTATAATTAAGTTAAAAATTGGAGTATCAAATACAGATTAACTAAAAGTATTTCTTATCAATGAAAACAAGTCTCTATCATCACAAGTACCTGAAGTACCCAAAAACTCAGCAAATGACACTATTCGTGATTTGGTCCTTATAAAGGAGTGCCAAATAGAAGCAGTTCTCTGATAACTAAAATATTAGTCCTCGCTTCACCTCCTTCCAAAAAAATGTGATGGAAGTTTCACAACACCATCACAGTCCAAAGATGTGCCATGATCAAAGTTGTAATTTCCTATCTAAAGATGTTTTTAATCATGCCATGAGCATAGGATAAAGACAAAATTCTGATTCACTAGGAGGAATCGTGCTTCAGACCTACAGATTCCCCGCCTGGAGCTGTACCACAAAGC
Organism: Pocillopora verrucosa; assembly: GCF_036669915.1. Lineage (NCBI taxonomy): Eukaryota > Metazoa > Cnidaria > Anthozoa > Scleractinia > Pocilloporidae > Pocillopora > Pocillopora verrucosa. The sequence continues at coordinate 3,614,725 of NC_089314.1, forward strand.
CACAGACACTCCAGAAACAGTAAGCCAGGCCAATATCAGATTGTTCATCTGACTGGCATCCTGCATACTGCTGGGAATTCAGAGAATGTTGCAAGCATCATAATTGCCATTTCTAAAGTGCACGTTTATCTATAACATCTGTCATATATAAATACCATTATCTTTTTCCGATTCGAAGCTCAAAAATCACCTTCTCTCTATCTATACTAAACTGGAAAAATGTACATGTACTGAATAAAGAAACTGTGGTGCTGCATAAGTGGGGATAATGCAAGATGATCTGGTTTTAACGACTCAGTTGATTATGTAACTTGGCCACAATAAAGAGTTTCTACTAGGGTGACATTTCGAGTGTTAAAGAGCTAAGTAAATGCTAAAATCCCCCTTCAGCCCTGTAACAATATTGACATGGCATCCCTCCCAAGTACAGCCTCCTCCTTCCCCAAATTTCATTCTGATTGACCCATTAAAAGATTATGTAATGCCACTGACATTAGGCAAAGAAGGAGATTAAAGTGGATGACCGAAAAATAGCAGAAGTTTCCTTAGCTTATGTAAGCAACAACCACAACAAGAACATTACAGGGATGCGAGACCCCAGACGACAATTTATCTGAACTAATAACGCTTGGCTACAAAAAATCAAAAGTTTACTGTTTGATCGGCCGGATATTTTTGGTAAGCGCTTGATGTGGCGTGGTAAGCTTATTGTAAGCTGTAGTTGTTGCAACATTTTACTGTTTGGAGGTAAAGCTTCCACGCCCGATACACTTCATGTTGAGTGCTCAGATGTATGTAAAAAAAAAAGGCTTTTACAGTATAATGGTTGCTTTTAAATCAGACAATCTAAATCTCAATTGCGTTGTCTGAATCGCCAGTCATGCGTTTGTTGAGCAAAAGTACACGTGAATATTGAATTAAAACTTACCAACTCTATATTTGTAGTCAACCGGGTGAATAACACCACTTTTTTCTCTTAAAACGAAAACCCCTTTGTGGTCCTGCCCTTTTTCTTCTTCTTCTTCGGTCCCCAATTCTATCGTATTTTTACCAGAGGAACCAGTATCGTCCATAGAATGAAGTGAAAATGGAGGCGCCATTTCCTCAAGTTCGGCCGCCATCTTTGTCACGCCGGTAAATTTCTTGTTTTGAGCCACGTGATCATGAAAGCCCGCTAAGAGTAACTTTTTTATCTTATTGTTATTATTGTTAGTAGTAGTAGTACTACTACTACTATTAAAAAAAAGGTATGACATTTTTTCTAATTAGTTTGTAACTTAATAATTTTCATAAAAAATTATTCATTGTTTTCTAGAATTTTAGACATGAAAGTTATTATCAGTTATTAACGAGAGAGTTTTCTATAGAACATATTCAAATCATGAGGGAATAAATGCCACTATTATATTTAAATTTGAACAAAATTTTTATTATTAGTATTTTAATAACAGCAATAATAGTAATAATAGGGGGGATTACATTAAGATTTCATTGTTTGAGGTATGCGTGCAATTTTCATTGCACGCGTACCTTGTGCACAAGTGAAAATTGCATGCATTCCTAAACCCAACCTCTGCCATTGATTCCCTTTCCAGCCTCTCCAGAATATAACTTCATGCCTCTCTAAAAATAGAGTTCATCAAATACAAGAAGAACGGACTAATGTCACATTTATTAAGCCACCAGTGTTTCATTATACAGAATAAAATTATTGAACAACCAATCACAAATGTATCACTAGATTTTCATTAAGCTCTATCATGTACAACTGGTTTTATACACATTCTCATGCATACATGAATATGCCTTAGGTGCATTTTTTCTACATCTTGTGTGGATGTGGTTGGGTGCCCCCCCCCCCCCCACCTTCTTGTATATTAGTATACCGGTATGTGCCCTGAAGGCTGCGGCTTTTGAACTGTTAAGTAATTTACTGTTTCAAATCCAGGAAACTGTACAGATTTGACCATTGCAATCTAAACACAGGTATGGTTTTCTAGCAAACCTTGAGAGTGTAAACAACTCCAAATCAACAATTGAGAAAAAAAATTAAAACACAAAAGTACATGCATGGCCTCTCTAATTAGATAAGGGTACCAGGTTAATTCTGAACAAAATCAATATGAAACACCCTAATCATCTGCCCTTCTGTTCCTTGCAAGCTTTTAAAACCATCTTCTAAATTTGTCACCAAACCAAGTTGTTTGTTTCATCTTTATAGATATTGGGTATCAAACCTGATGGAGAAAATATCACCATATTATTAAGGTTGAAATAATTCATAACGTAATAATTCCTTCAACAGAAACTTGTTTGAAATTGACGAGTAGAACTTACTTATGCAGCAACAAAGTATTTAGGTTTGTTTAAAGGATCCTTTGGAGTTTACAGACTCAAGAACACCCAAAATTTAAGATTAACATTTTACCTCCCAGCAATAATTAGCAAGTAACTTCCCCTAAAGTATTTAAACATTATCCAGCAAATAGGTAATGAGAATACCCAAATTTATCAGGTGGAAGTTTTTATCTTGATCTAACACCACATTCTCGTACCTAATTTACAAGGAAATGTGTAGCAGCTAGAGAGGAGAATTGACAATCATGTCTTGGGATATAATGGGTAATATTATCACGTTTTTTCTAGTTTCTTGGTTAGTTGTAACATTTGTTGAGCTTCTACCATCATTTTGTAAATTTTTCACTTATACTTGAAAAATTAAATCTGCTAAATTGTCAGTGTTTATAAAGGAAGTGCTACAAAGTACCTAATAGATAGGCAAAGCTGCTGTGACTGTTGTAATAGTTAGAAAAAATGTCAACCAAATTTGTCACTAACAGTATGTGCATACATAGGGTTAAACTATACAAAGTGAACTGTGAGGTAATTATTAAAAACAACTGAAGTCAGACAGAGTCAGAGCTTCAAATGGAAGCCAGTCATTCAAAGAAAATTAATTCATTAGTAATCACTTCCCAATCATGTTTTAATTAATTTTATTCATATGCTAAAGAGAAAAAAGAAAGATGTTTTCATCTTGTAAATTAATGAAGATTAATTTAATGAAAAAATGAAGTGTGTTAGTAGCAGATGAGTGAAAATACAAGCCGGGGTAGTTTTGGGTTGGGTTGCACAAAGAATGTCTGTAAAATCTTTTTAAAGGTCGTTCCAGTATACCAGAATCTGGCAAACCCTTTGACTAGCAACTTTTGACAGAGGCTGTCATGAGGTCAATGGGAAAAGCTATTGGAGGAAATATGTGTGATCAATTATCAAGTCACCCCTGTCACCTAGAGTTCCAAATAGCTGTAAAAAACATGTGTAGATTAGCCTTATGGTATAAATCTAGTATAAACTATACACACCAAATTTGGATTCCACCATACTGATAGAGTTCTTCTGAAACAGCTTCTTCTCATACTCAACTAGATATTTCCAGAATCCAGCATTTGGTCTGACAAGAGGTCTCTTTTGCTTGACATATGCATGAGCATCAATCAGCTTCATCTTTTGATATTTCATCAAGTAAGCCAAGACCAAAGTTGCTGATCTGTAAAATACATGCTTGTTTATGAACTAGAAAATATTGTTTAATATGGTTTACCATCTTATGTACTAACAATAACGAGGATAAAGAAATGTTGGCTACTACTAGATAATGTGCATACCACACCCTTTCACCTGGCTACATGTAATCTATTGCATATCTGAAGTAACCTCATTAATGATACAAATTTATGATAATAATAATAATGATAATTAATAAAAATAATAACAATAATAATAATTATAATAATACTGTATCATTCAGCATGGATTAGGTTGCCTTTCCTTCCCATACATGTACATTGATCTTTTGTTATTTATTTATTTATTTTTTAATACATTTTTTGGGCTCAAGATGGGGTAAGAAGTCTCTTATGACCAATCATGCAACAGCTGAAGATAATTTATGTCATCAACTGAGTTGTATATGTGAATTGGCCTCAGTAAAGAGTTTCAAGGCTGACACTTTGGAGCGTTAGACCTTTGTCAGAGCGAAACAATGTTTGCTCTCACCTGCCTTAAAACTTAAGCCTTCGAGATTCCAAATGATACTTGAAAAAGAAATTCACCTGCTTACTCCTGCAATGCAGTGGACGAGTACCTTTCCTCCTTCTCGTTGAACCTTTTCTACAACATGAGAAAAGTTGAAGAACATAAACTTACTGTCAACAAACCTTTTCCAGCTATAAAAAACATGTCGGGCAAAAGGAACATGTACAATCTTTTTTTTTAAAAAAATAACTTTTTTTATAAACACACACAGCCTGAGATTCAGTTAACCCTTTAACTCCCAGAAGTGATTAAAATGAAACTTCTTCCTGTAATATTCATACATTATTCAGCAAAAAGGTAATGAGAATATTCAAACTTATCAGATAGAAGCTGCTATCTTGATCAAGCACCAAGTTTTCACAACTAATTTACAAGGAAATGTGTAGCAGCTACAGTGGAGAATTAACAATCAGATCTTGGGAATTAAAGGGTTAAGAATGTATTTATTTGCCCATTCTCTTTTTTTTGTTGTTGCGAGAAGTATACATAAATGTAAACGAAACGTAAATCTGTGATCTAACAGGACCATTAACTCAAATACTTAGGGACATTTTGCTCTATATTAATTAACAATGTTGTTTTCTTATTGCACGGTACATTGAAGAACAACTCCGTCGATTTATTGAAATACGTTATGTACCACACAACTTTAAGAACAGGTTGAGAACGTTTTCTCGCTCAAGTCGCCAAGATAAAAAAAAAGAAGAAGAAGACGAAGAACGTGCAGTCTAAGCCCCAAATTAGACGTTCTGATAAAAGAGTGTACATCACAACTTAGAGCGAGAGGACAGGCATGGAATAAAACTTGATTTAACTCACCAATTTCATCGGCCACTAGATCAAAATATATTCCGATGTTACAGGTCGGGTTATCTTCTAGCTTTATCCTTATGCAAGTTATCGATTCATACGCCAATTCAGGCGATTCCAGTGCAGCTTAAAATAATGGATAATAGAAGACATGATATAAGTAAACATGTGCAGGATCAGTTAAGTTGTGGGCCATATCCAGCGCAAGGTGCAATACCCTCATGAAATAAATCCGGTATTAAGCTCGAATAAATTCGTATTTGGTCCATTCCTACCGCTGATGACGCATGTTATTCCATTTTCCTTGAGCAAATCTTCCATTTTCGCCGCAGCTAGCCCTCCAAGGTAAAGATAGTTTTTGATTTTCGCCATCTTGCCCAGAGGGCTACAATGCTTTCCAGCCGACATTACGCCAGATCCCTCAATTACACAATAAGAGTAATCTATGACATTCAGATGCGCATATTTGGCCGAGAAATTTCAACAGGCGGATAGAAGATTTCAAACCTTGGCGGAAGTCTTCATATTTTGGAAAACAAACAAAGCAGTAATAATCAGAGCAGAAACTGGGACTTGTTAGTCACGTGACTTGTGGAAGACCGTTGCCGAGAACCTTAATCAGGAAAATTTTCGTTTCACATCGACGCACTAACTAGGAAGAGACTGAACAAGATCTCCAGCATCTTTTCGAAGAGATTATCAGAAAAAAAAGCAAGAAAACAAGTACTTCACAAAAATTTATTGAAGACAAAGGCAAAAATTTGAAAATTCATACTAACACCAAATTTGCACTACGGACTACCTGGGGTTCATGTGGTGTGATTGTCCAACTGAATGTAGTTATAGCTTGATTTTCGTTTATATCCTACCCTTCTGTGAAAGATATACTTGATCACGGGTCACGAGAAACCTTGCAAACTGCCCAATTACTGCTAGGACTTAGCCTTATTTGTGTAGGGTGCAGAAATGGCTGTACTGGTATTCTTCTCACCTGTGTTAGGCTCTTAGTCAATGGAGAAAAGCAAGAAAGCGACGATGAAAAACAGCATTTGTTAGGGAAATAGCTGCATATGCCATTTTTAATATTCCTATGTTCATCTCCACTGACCAAGGGTATGAACAGGTTACCGTTCTTCCGAGATGGAATCCCGGTACTTAAACTGTTTAGCTCCTAGAAGAGATCAACACTGAACTCCTACCTATGTTGTCCACTATTATCCAGCTAACATGTAATGAGAACATTCAAACTTACCAGGTAGAGGTTATCTAACTCTCACAGTACATTCTTGTCACTAATTTACATGGAAACGTGTGTGGCAGAATGGGAGAATTATTAGTCAGATCTTTGGGTTTAACCCTTTACACCCTAACATCAGTATGCATATTCTCCATACTGTTCTTTATACATTTCCTAAGGTCCTGTCAAGGAGAATTAGCTTAACGATTCAGAGCTTCTGTAGTTGTTAATCATTTTCATTTTTCTCATGACTCTAATTTGTGATTTAGGGGTGATATTGTAAGGAGAAATTAGATGCTGGTCACTCTTAGGGGTTAGGGGTTAAGAGGTGATGGTCTCTAGCAATTTGCAAAGTTTCCTGAACAGTTTTCTAAAATGCATTTATAAAACAAGCATAGAGAAGCACTGCAAAACACAGTGACTGGCACAAGATTACAACAAAGGGACTCACCCACAATTCAAAACTGGTGGACTTCTTGATCACCAGTCCAGTACATTACCCCAAAAAACCAACATGTCTCACATTCTTTGTTAGTAAAAAAAACAGCCAAATACATCCAAACAATGTCTTTATTTCTACACAAGTTGGTACAGTTCTCCATGCCTAAGTATCTACTCATTCTCTTCACTGCGCAGTCTTGCATTGGCATTTGTTATTTTAATGGCCAGCTGTTGTGCACGCTCCACTATTTCTTTCCTCTTCTTACTGGACACATTGTGTGCAATCTCTGCTGCATAGCTCTTATTGGCCATCAGGAGGACTTCTAGTTCCTGATGAAATGGAAACAATAAATATAAATAAACAAAACATAAGAAAACAAAATAAAAGGGATGGCAGAGAAAGTCTAAGATGACTGCTGTTAGCTAATAACTAATGAAGAACAAAGGAAAACAAATCTGAGTCCCACCATGAAGAGAAGACCCAAATCTTAACATTTTTTTACAGTGTGATCCTCAACCACTGAGCTACTCTGTGTATACTGGTCAATGAGAAGTTAGCTGGGTTTAAGTGCAACAAGCATCCTGTATTCAATGATTACATCTTGATAAACTAAATAAATGTGACCCTCCATGGGAAAATGGACACTAATGCTTTTCCGTTAAACAGTCTAGAAAAACGGTTGTAAACGGATAGTAAACAGCTAACTCGAGCGTTTAAACAATTTAGTGTCCGTTTAGCATTAGTGTCCGTTTTCCCATGGAGGATCACAAATGTATTTTCAGAGTAGGAGCTGATTACATTAGTTTGAATAGTGCTTTAAGATGTTGATCGGGGAAATATTTCGGGTATTTTTTTTTAACATTTCCAATTTTAGCTTACAAAAACTAGGAACAGTTTGACTAGGGTTGCACTTGTTAATGAATTAAATCCACTTCAACCAGCCCAAAAATTCATGTAATCAGCCCTCTACTCACCAACAAAAAATGTAGATTAGAAATGATTATTGTAAGTAGTGTTGCAATGTGGATTGAGAACCAAGAACACTGGACATTAAGAAAGAGGTCCTCTCCTGTCTCACCCATTAACATTGCCTCTCTCTCCTTCCTTTGACAACCATCACTGTCCTAACTACTCCAGTGATCACAACAGATCAATGGCTGGGCCATGAAATCTGAAGTAATCATGGTTTTAGTTCCAAGTGAGGTGCTTTTTAAAAGAAGGGCTTTTGTATATACTCATAGCTTGGTGTAAAACTGATGTCACAGCCATAACAGTTTAATCGAATCCTTGTTTCTAGAAAATTTTGGGTAACTGGTTTGTGATAGAAATTAGGTAGCAAAATTTCATGCCTCCATGCTAAAATCTGAGCTATAAACATTCAGAATAGCCAGAGTGTTTTTCAGAGTAGACCATGAAATGCACCAGTTGCTGACAAAGCTGGCTGAATGATCAGTATACATAAATGTACACATTGAACTGAACATTCTACGTGTGTTTACACCACCACTAGAAACATCTATTTCGAGCAAACTAAAAACTAAGAAACAGTGGAAGAATGTATTGTAAAACATAGCCTTTTGGGAAGTATTCATAAGCTTAATCCATGAATTCACTATTTTTACATACACTTGGAAAAAGTAGGCATATGATTGCCATAAACTAAATGCAGTTAGAACATCTGTCAAAATCGTCAATCTATATTGACCCCTTTCAATCTCCAACAAGAAACCAAACAGAAATTTATCTTTATAATATCAGTACACCTACACACGTAATAAAAATGAAAAGAAAAATATACCCAATTATCAGGTAAAAATTTTTCAAAAAATGTGTGGCAGACAGTGCAGAGAAGTGATATTGAGGATAGGAAAGCAAAGGAAAAAACTCAATGTTCTAACTGTTCATTGAACATGGGAGATCGGAAAATTTCATGCAAACCATGCAAAATTTTGATGGCCTGGCCTATTTTTTGTGTCTTTGTTTAAGGCCTTTTTTAATTCAGATGTGGTGAATGTTCTCTGGTTACTTTATATTGTTCTCTTCCCACTAAATTCCTTAATATAAATTTCAGTTCTCACCTGGACATTGTGAATGACAAATTTTTTGAAGCCATCTGGCATAAGATGTCTAGTTTTCTTGTTGCTGCCATAGCCAATACTTGGCATTAAATATTGGCCTTTGAACCTTCTGCGCACTCTGTTGTCAATACCCTTTGGCTTACGCCAGCTTGGCTGAAAGCAAAAGCAAAATTTGTAGCATTCACTTAGTATCATTAGATTTCTAGTAGAAAGGAATGCAAAAAGACACCAACAGTCTCACTTAATTGCAAATTAAAAGTAGAGAAACAGTGAGGTTTCAGTTTCAAAGAATAGGTGAAACACAAAAAAACCGGGAACAGAAATAACCGTCAAGAGTTTGAGTGTTTTGAAGGAAACCAACTGGTCTTCAGAAAAATAAACTGCCAATGACAGAAGTGGTGATCCAACTGTAGTTTTGGATTTTTTTGTGTATAATGAACTACATGGACATCAGATTAGTCAGTACACCACAGACCAGTCAGAATCAAATCAAAGTGCTGACTGTGTTTTGAGTTTCATAGTAATAATTCCTTTACCAACTAGAAATTTTTCACATAAATAAAATGCAGGCATTTTGTTGCATACAGCAAATGTACATTTTGGATTGAGATTCATACCATAGAACATTAAGAAAGAGGTCCTATATGCACCTCACCCAAACAAAATGAGTTTATCTCCTTCCCTTGGACGACCACCACTTTCATTACAAAGCCAGTAGCCATAGGCTATGGTTTAAGTTCAGAGTGTGGTGCTTTTAAAGGGAAGGTAAATCTAAAACAATAAGTTGCAAGACATCATGTCTGTATTTGCCTTATGGAATTACTGCACAATGTTTGTATCAAAATTACCCTCAATACCCAGCATTGTCTCTATTCTAGCTAATGTAAATCATACATTGAAAAGAAAGGTTTCTCAACCCCTTGGACTCTTAGAGTGACCAGCATCTAATTCCTCTTTAAAGATATGCTGCTGAATCATTCATTTTAATTTATAAACCATGAGAATGAAGGAAGTGATTGGCATTCGGTTGGGATGTGAGGGGCTAACACAAGTGAAATAATACAAACCTTAACTCTGAGAAATCGATCAGACTGATGTCTGATGAATCTCTTCTTCCTCTTTTTAATAATGCGAGGTTTATTTGCTGGCATAACCATCTTGGCTGAGAAAAATAATAAAATAAAATGAAACGTTCAGGTTTATTTAAAAAAACTGATCGTATCAACTTCTTCAAGATACCATTAAACGCTTGCTTGTGAGCTGCCGAAATAATTCGCAAAGAAAGCGTACAATATAATGCTGGCAAAGCGCAAAAAAACCCCGCAGAACTAGCCGAACGAACACAAAATTTTACAAAAAAATATATACTTGAAGATGGCACTAGCTTCGAGTGAGTGACTGTGTCATGTGGAAGCTATCGACATCGCTCTAGACACGTTGGGAAAACAACAAAACGCCCTTCAATTTATCCCGATGATTGGACCAGGAGAAGCGTCCTTCTTATCTCCTTCGATCAATAAAAAGGATTCAGTGTTAAGCAGTGTAATTTCTAAATCCACTCGGGTTCTTTTCATGTATACTGGATCTTACTGTAATTCAGAGCCCCGGATCATTCGCGTCGTTTTACATTACAACAAAGAGTTCCATTAAAAATATTTATACTAAAGCAATTTTCAAGAAATACGGTAGTAAATAGACATATTTTGATCTACTGATGTCTTGAAATGAAAGGAAATATGCTAAGATACAATTCGCTCACCTCACTCTATAAGACGAGCAGCAAAGAAAATGGCAAAGAGGCCATTGCAAGGTGCGCTGAGGCTCATGGAGCCGTTTCAAAGCTCGCCCACACTACCCTAGATAAGTTTTCCTTTTACGCATTTGAGGGTAGGGAGCCTAGTTACCATAACTTTGTCCAAAACGTTAAGAACAGGCCCGCAATGTGTGTGAAGAATAAAAGTCCTTCAAAGAAGACAAAACTATTAGGAGCAAACTGAGCAAAGATCGTTAGTTGACTATGTGCTTTCGATGTGATTCAAACGATGGCATCTCTTTCTGAAGTCCAGTGCATGACTTAACAAACGAATAAAACGCTTTTGCTGACGCTCACAATTGAATTGTGAGTGTTGACAAAGGCGACTTCGTTTTCTTAAAATAAGAAAATCGATTGAAAAATCGAGAAAAACTGATAAAAAGAATTTAATATTCTTACATCCATCGGTTCCAAGTCCGCCATCTTCCGGAAAGGAAAAGAACATGCCAAACTTAACCTTGAAAGCAACTGATTTGCTCTAAAATATCCTGGCTCGTGCCGAATTAAACCTTTGTTGACTTCACAGTAGTTAGCGAGCTTGTTTTTAATTGCCGCGCGCAAGTGGACAATTCTATTTGCTCACCTCACCGAGTTCACAAGAAACATTGTGGGCTAAAATGGCAACCAATCTGGTCGAAAAACTCCCAGAGTCCGTTTTGCTGAACATATTTCATCACCTTGCTTCTAAAGATCTAGGGCGTGTAGGAATGGTGTGTAAAAATTGGCACAGAATTGCTTTGGACTATTCGCTCTGGCAACATGTGGATTTACGTGGCCTAAGTCTTTGGAAAGAAAGCATAATATCATTGATCGAAAAGATATCTCCCTTTGTTTCTGTGATGAACATCAGTGGATGCGGTCTTTCAGTTGCTTTTATAACTACTTTGGCAGAGAAATGTGTCAAGTTAAAAACCCTCAGGTAAATCTCTTTGCTGCGTCTTTTGGTTTTCGTAGTAGGAGGGCTTCAATAGGGTTAACCGATAGCCATAAAACGCGTTGTCACTAGCTGGTGATATTATAAAGATTGGTTCTTAAGAATAACTGATCAGTCCAATAAGGGAAAGCAAATCAGCCGATCGACGACAAAAACCACAACAACGATTTACTTTCTGCACTTTCTTACTCTGTTACATTAAATATTCAATTAAATTTCGCTAAATTAAAACCTCATAGATATCTATAGGAAATAGTAGATGAACTAGATATAGATATCTTTATAAGATGCAATTAAGAAAAGATTTCGTTTCAGTTGGTTTTTTTTTTCTCTTTCAGTCTTCAGGGGGCATATTTTACAGACTTGGTTTATAACTTTCGCCTTTGCTGGAATTCTTTTAAAACCCTTGAAAACCTGGACGTTCGCTTTCTTGAAGGCCTTTGTTCTAACGTTTTCATAGAACACATCCATCTCTTTAGGAATATTCAAAGTCTTGGATTGGCAAATATTAATTCATCGGGAGAGCTGGAAAGAGTTTTTATGTCGCTGCACAATCTGCGGATAGTTCATTTCCAGAATTGCCCCTCCTTAACAGATTCTAATATAGACACCCTGGCAGGTTCTTGTCCCAAACTAGAATCACTGTGTCTCACTGGATGTATTTACGTCAAGGGGTCCACTTTCCCGCGTCTATTTGCCGAATGCAGAAACCTTCAAACTTTACTAATGAGTTGCACGAGATTGCAAAATAGCAACATTATGAAAACGGATTGGAGTAAGGCCAGTCTCACCGAGCTTGACTTTTCATACTGTTATGGAATTGGCGAGAGTGGGCTTATGGAGATGCTTCCCAAGTTGACAGATCTGAGGTATCTTCAGCTATCTTTTTGTGGTTGGGGTAGAGCTTTCAGCGACAATGTTATAAGCGCCATGTCACAAATGAACTACCAACAACTCGAAATCCTCGATATTCACAGCAGCTTCAACATCACTGGCAAGACATTGTGCAAGTTCGCCGAAAGGTGTCCTCGTTTAACAAGTCTTTGTGTTGGAAGCGCAATCACTTCCTGCGAAGAGCTTAGATCGTTGCTGAAAAATTTAAGGAACTTAAAACATTTTTACATCACAAAGCAAGCCACGATCAAAACTGAAACTGTGTTCACCAATATCAAAAAATTTTGTCCGCGCATTGAAACTCTGGCCCTGTATAATTTCTACGCCATAAACAGGTATCGCGTCGAAAATGCTCTTGTTGAGCTCGTGGCAGCTTGCAAGTATTTGAAGGTTCTTTGCATTCGAGGAACTAACGTACCATTGAGAACCGAATTAGCACAACTCGCTGACAAAGTTAAGACTTGCACAAAACGAAACGATATTGAAATATCCCGAAGACCTTATTTTTTGTTGTCTGGAGCTAAGCTCTGTTTAGATAGTGCCCTCAAAAACTCAACTCATTTGAATTAAACTTTGTACTTTTGTACTTTGTATTGAGATTAAAGAGCTTGGCCTCGATCCGCTGAGGTTGCATTGTAATGACTTTATAACTTACGAAAAACTGATTTACACTCACGGTTAGGCTGACAAAGAGCATGAGAAGAAACTACAGTATACCTCATGATCAGTCGGCAAAAAGGGAAAAAAAAGAAATAAATGCAATAATGAATGAATAAATGAACATGAAAGTGAGCACTTCAAAAATATCATCTATAGGTTTCTGTAGTAAAGCATGCTTTTGCAGTCGTTTTTGAAAACTATGAATAAAGGGGGTAAGTTTCTAAAGTGCTGCGTCGGTTGGAGAGTATAACAGGGTAATTTAGTATAATCTGAACTGAGTTGATAACGTAAATTGGGCACCGTAAAGAGTTTAAAAGCTTTAAACTCTTTACGGTGCCCAATTTACGTTATCAACTCAGTTGAAAATGCTAAATTACCCTTTTATTCAGAAACTATGGTCAACAGTTGACCCCGCGGGAAAGGATTATTCAACTGGTCATTTTTACGCCGCGGTTTACCTCTGTCACTGAATCATTTCATTCACGTCGATCAATTATGGCGGCAGACTTTTGCAAATAGGCTAGCTAACACCACATTTCTCGAAGCACCTTGACCTTGTTTTGTCGAGTAAATATCAATGTGGATGTTTTCAGAGGGACTGATGATTTTGAAGTGGGTTTAAGTGCATGTTCACGAATGAGAGAACATGCGGACCTATATCTGTCCCGTGTTTTAAAAATGTCCCTTGTATCGTCATTCAGTTGTTGACAAATGTCATTTCCAGCAGAGTATACATCTTTGAGTGCTTTAAAAGTTCTTTTGGTTTAAGACGCTGGGCTTGCATAATTGTACGTATGGATGATATTTTTAATTCGATGATTTATATATGCTTCTAAGATTACACTTGAAAAGTAAGAGTACCGACGAATATGTCTTCTAAACGTGATTTATTACGTCGAAAAACGAATTTGTTCAATTGTTTCTACTGTAAGGTTGTTTTGCGAAAACAAGCCGCCGGAATTTTGAGCGCTAAATAAGTGTTACGCCATGAAGTTACGCGCCCCTTGAGCTGCGTTGAATAAACTGTGTGTGTGTGTGTGTGTGTTCCCTGATGCTCAGCTATTTGTCAATAAACTGTGTGTGTGTGTGTGTGTGTGTGTGTTCCTTGAAGCTCAGCTAATTGTCTGGGACGCCGTTAGTCTCACATTGTCTTAAATATCAGTTTTAAAATAGAATTGACAAAGCGAGAAGGGCAGTGAGAAGTTTCAAACAAATGATAGATGGGGGTTTCAGCTGATTAGCACGGTAAAGTTCGCGTGGGTAAGCTAAGAAATTATGCGTGAGTGTCAATAAAGATAATCACAAGATCAACTGCAAGCTGTGCAAAAGGTATCTTCCAGTAAGCAATAGATTTTTAGACGGTTACGTAAACAAGGCCAAATTCTCGCTGACAATAATTGATTAGATTGCGAGCCAGCTCAAGATCAATTTAACATGATGTAAGATGAAATCTAATCGCCAAATGATACCAGCACTTGGACAGCCCAGCGGCGTTATGGTGGACTGAACTTATTTCACTCGCAACCAAAAGAAAGTCAACTGCTTTTTTGTCTCAACTCATTGATTACGTTAAAGAAATATGGCAAGTGTTTGTGGTTAAACAAATGTACGGTATTTAACATAGTAAGGACTTTGTTTGTCGTAGAATGCAAAAGAGGCATATGTTACAGTTGATTGTAGGCTCAGTATATAAGTGCAATTTCAAAGATTTTGATATCGTTCTGAATACAGGGAAATAAAACTCTTTTTCCCTTCCCTTATTCTGTGTGCTTGGGTAGAATATGACTCAGACAGGTGCAATATAACCAAGTTTGCTCAACAAGGACTGAAACAACTCACCAGAATGCTAACTATCTTTTACTAGAACATTCCTTCAAATTAATTTGCTGATGAAATAGGGTATGAAGTGACAGTATAATTAGGAATTTTGTAGAGAGAAAGTTGGAAGAAGAAAAATAGTTTTCTATGTCAAGCTTTCATTCTTTTGATGACCCCTGTTGGAGCATCCAGTTGTGCAGAAGAATAGCCTTTTCTTTGTTTCTGTCATAACTTCTCTCTGCATTTTCTACAAACTTTTGAAGCGCTTTCGAGTTCGTGCGCCACTTTGCAATAGATGCGTGTTCTCCATATTCCTGGTGCTGGTGATTTTCGAACCTTCCGAAAATTTTTGCGTTGAGTCTGGGGATGTTAGGGAGACTATGTCGTGTACGAAGTACTTCTGTTGGACCAGTGTTATCTAAATTCAAGTGTTTGTTATTCGCACAGTTCCGCGATATCTCCTCACCCATAACATTCCAAGCAAACGGATCAGAGTTTAAAGGCAGTTTAGCTTGATGGCCAGGGTTAGCATTGAGAAGACTTTCTTGTCTACGTAATAATTTTGGTGGGTCAGTAACATCTAACATTGGGTGTTTGGTATCCTCGCAGTTTTGCGTTGTTTCATCACTCGCGTGATTAAGAGGAAGAGCGACTATTCCTTGTCGAGGTGCGGCGACGCTTGGTAGTTTGCAGCTATCAGCCCGCTTCTCAAACTGGAGTTTGCATTGGCCAGATACCCCCCAAAAATAATCTGTTTTTGATTTACCTTCAGACAATGTTGAAACACTGACCCTTCTCTGTGGACGGTTTCTTGGTCCGGAGAAAGATGATTGGTGATGAGACATATTTCTCTCCATTTTAAGTTTCTGTTTTGTGCCGTTATTCAGATCAGCAATTGCACTTTGACATACGATATACGCAGAAAAAAAACCATCTATGAGGGGCCGTGATATCGGTGTTAAGTTTTGTTCATTGGTACTGCCCTAGAATGGCTGCTGATTAAAAAGCCTTTGTATAGTGTTCTTCATTCACCCGACAGCATTGAGTTTTGATTGCTCTTCCATGAAGCGCTACATAAACAACTCTCGCAATTAGAATCGTAGTTTCCGGCTTCCACTTTCCGCTGCCCACTTCCTTCTAATGTATCGAGATCCAATATAGTAAATAGCAGGCGCAATACTGAATTTCATACCACAAGGGTATATCATCAGATAATCTTACGACAAACTTAAAACGTTTCCTCATTAAAATGTGGATCTTTTAATTTAAGCTTTTTTTTCCTTGGTCGCTTGCATGCTAATTATTTAGCCCAACTGAGGAATAGATCGATGAGAAACTCCGTGGTTTGAAGTCAGTCCGAGTCAATGGCGCTATCTTTGGCGGTCTTCAGGGACTTTCAAGTCGATTATCTCTATATACACCCAGCATGCAGTTGTCAAGTCAGGCGACAACATCTCGATGAACACAATTTTTGACAAAGTTTGTCTTCAGTGTAAGCTAAGCAGTTACCACAATTGCAGCGAAGAAATAACTTGACGGATAACAAGTTGAGCTTATTACTAGAGAGACTTTCAAATGAAGTCAATTCAATGCGCTTTAAAGTTTTGATTGGACATCTAGGATCTTTTGTTTTATCTGAAAGGGCTGTTTTGGTTTACGCACGTAAGTATAATGTGTTTCGGCAGAAGTATTGATTAAAAACTTCCATATCTCCAATTCGCTCAAAATAAGTGAACAAGAACTCGTCATGCGCAAATCGCACACTCTAAGCCTTGTCACATTGTTTACATTTTCACATCTGTCTGTGTAACTGAGCGCGAATTTCAAAATGAGACTTGGAAAGGCTTTCTAGTCCAGCTCAGCAAAATCTCTGTTATTAATGATGATGAAATCTTTAATGAAAAAAATCAGACTCAACAGAGTTAAGTCTTAACATTCCAAATCACGAATAATGATGCAATTTAAAATCTACAAAAAGATATAAAGATTTATAAAAATCTGTTCTACACATTATGTCTTGCGGTAACAAAACTGATGCTTGAAGCAACTTTCCCTTACTCCTCCACTAGAGGGGTTAGTCTTGTCCTTTGCAATCATTATGGAGATTTTGAAGGACAACTGACATAGAACAAATGAAACAAGGACGTCAATACTTGGAGCCTAATAATATCACACCAGTTATAAAACAGTATTAGCGTGAAAAAGAAGCAAACTGTCTGAAGAGCGGGAAAAGACAAAAGGCCACGCCGTAATTCGTTTCAACTTTGCATTCGGCTGGTTGAAAAGTTGAGCAAAATTGAGAAAAACCAATGCAACCTGTATTTCTTCCGTTATTCTCTCGAAAGTAACCATTATTTAATGCAAGAGTTTTTTTTATACAGTGCTTTAGATTACGAGCATTTCCTCCTTTTCGGAGACGTGCTTCGCACGCGTAAAAGAATAAAAACAATGAAAAAAAATCGAGAACAGCAGGGACTGTGCACAGTTCAGTAACGCGTAGTCTAATTAATTTAATTGATAAGAAGCTAAGCGTGCCATTTCTGCGATATGGTAACGAAACTATGAATAATGGATTTACCTCTTCTTCAATTTTTTGCGATCAAAGTTTGCGTTTGTGAATAGACTATCTGGACGGTAAATTATCTTTTACGAATGGAACTTCCACTCCACAGGCCACACAGTTGTGGGACTGGATGAATAGATAGAAACGAATCGAAAAACGCCACAAAAATTTATGATCAGATTAAACGGTTGCTCGTAGTGAACATGCTTTCACCCCATTGAAGGTTTTTTAACACTGAATTATTCTTTAGAATATAATTGTCGTTGTTAAGGGTGACTGACTTTTAGATAACGTGACGGCGGAAGGCTGAGTGGGTCCTTTTCTCTGTTGATGACTTTGCCTCCGGTTTTAAATCGTCACTCGATGTTAATGACAACAATGCAGTTCAGAATACTCTCTAGTTGACAATCTGAACATGATAGCATGTATGTTACTTCTGGGCTCAAACCAATTACTTGATGAACATAGTAGAGAAAGCGTTTTTGTACCAGACAACAGCTAAACCTCTTTTGATAACCATCCCAAACTGTGTACAATATTGTTAGTATTCAAGTTAAACTAATATAAAGTGATCATTATTTAAAAAATTTCCATGCGTACCATGAATTGTAAAAGAACTTGTACGACCAAATCCCTGATAGGTTTAGAGTTATTTTGTATAGCAGTAAGAGACATTTCCTTTGTGATTTTTTATCAATTCTTAAGTTTAGAAACCACAAAATTGCGCAACCGTAATATTCAAAATACAATGGGCACTTTGAAAAAAGTGAGGATTACTTGGCTACAAAGGATCACTAATTATAGAATTTCACGAGCATTGAACGTGCAACGCCTCAGAATTCAGGATGAGACAATTACTATTCAGTTCATCGTAACTGTCCGTAAAGGAAAAAAATACCTCAGGGCATGGTATACAGTTAATTACAGATTACATAACTGCACGTGCATGTACACGAGCGTGTACATTTCTCAATACTCTTTAAAAAGAGTAAGCAATGATACACATCTGCTAAAAGTCTGGCATTAACGGCCGAGTAGCTGTTTGCTAAAGTTCTCGATAAAACATTATGGCTCTTGCAAATCTTCCTCAGTTATAAACGTACCTCAAACGCTAAACTATATAATCACTTCTCTAGACCGTTTTTACGCTTGCAATGTGTTTGATCAGTATCGGAGGAAAAATTATTCAGGTGAAATAGGAAGAAATAAGATGACATTTTAATTCTGTTTACCTGCTTACACACAAAAAGAGAACATAACTTTATACATTTACACTAGAGAAGAAATACGGGCATTGGAGCTCAAGTAAAGCCCTTCTGAAGTACTTAATTCCTTTTCTGATATTAATCAGTAGCTCTTCTGTTCTTCTTCAGTTCTTAATTCATTAAGTTCGTTGGCTAATAATCCAGTTTTGTAACAAAATGGCTTTTTCCTTATGACTGTCATAGTTTTTCTCTGAATTGCCAATAAACTGTTGAATTGCCTTCGATTTTTGCTGATAGCTGGAAGATACCAAAGGGCGTGTTGTACACACTCTATCAGTCTCTTTGTATCGACTTTGAAAATTCACAGGTAGTTTTGTTTTACGAATACAGCCTTTAGGAAGATTTCCTCCTTCACAAAATTGTTTTTCGGAGATAATGATGTCTAACTTCACAAGTCCATCATCTTTGTAACTCTGTGTCATGTTTCCTATCCATGCAGTCTTTGTCATTCTCGGTCGTTTTGTCATAACAATATCTGGAAGTTGCACACCGACGCTTTTTTCAAATTGGTGGTTGTGACTACAAGAGCGTGTTCCTGATGTTTTTAATACTGCTGAAGAAGTAAGCTTTCTCTCTAGTGTCGGCCTCCAAGGCAAACGGTTATTCAGCTCGGTTGCAGATGACCCGCGGAAGGATAGGCTCAAAAGGTCCATTTTCAATCTTTCTTGATCCAGCAGAACTTTTGGTTGCTGCAAATCTTCAGATGGACAGAGAAAGTTCGGTTCGTTTTGTAAGTTATATTTCTCTCGCTAAGTCCTCTCGTCAATGCACGCGGCACTATGGTTTAGTATTGTCCTTATGCTAACAAATTATATGCATCAGTCGTAATTGCCTCTTCTGTTATGAAATGTTATAGTCTCAAAATAACTGCACGCAACTCAGCCTGACGGTTGCCGATTACGTATTAGCTCGTGCTAATAGCGGATTGTTGCACGTGAAAGATTAAATTCCAATTTTTTAAATCAAGATTTGCACGCTTGAAAGTACTTGTCAAAAGATAAAATTTTTATAGGGTAACCAAGAAATAAGTTAAAAACCCGTTCCCTGGTTTTGTATGACTGTCGATGATTGAAGTATTTTTAAGTAAACCAAAGTTTGCGAATTCCTTACAATGGGTATTAGTTATTAAGCGCCTTCGTTTTACGAAAATCTTGACTTCTTGACGTGGTTCAGCTCTACTCTGTCCTTTAAATTCTGTGGGTAGGCATCAAATTTGTATGTGGGAACAACAGGTGAATTTCGGTATCGAACATGTACGTTGCAATTAGCCCGATAGAGACTTAATGGTTTTCAGATATTTTGATAGTCAGCAGGGGTGAATGATGAAAACAGAATGATTCTGAGTTACCGGGAAGTTTTGAATTGTTCTAGATGGCTCATAAAACGTAGATGAAACAGGAGACCAGTGATCAATCCTATTTTTAGAAGGGACACGAGGCACGTGCAAAAGTATCACTGTAGAGGGACATGATATTCTGACTCAAAGGATTATCAATCTTAGTTCTGTCATTTTTTGTGGTCAAGAAAAACCAATTTATAGTAGCTTTTCTAAAGATCACCGCAGTAATTGTCCACACACTATTTTTGTGTTAAAAATGCTGTTCAATCGAGTGTTCCTTTTGTTTCAATCAAAATCATTTACGATTGTAGAAATCGCTAAGTTATGCATAATTATCATATAATTATGAGCGATGCTTCCCTATTATGGGGGCTATTCAGTGTATGTCAATTGGGTCAAAGCTGAAGTAAAATGATTTGATCTAAGGACATTCCTTTATTTTCCGATTGATTCAGTGGTATGAAAAATTTGTTCCAAATAAAGTAACATTTAAACGAGAGGCTGGAGGAGTGAAACAGCGTTGAGGCCACATCCGATGGCTAAATAGGAATAACGTCAAATGGCTGACTGACTCTAAGTTCAGCAATTTTTATCTCATAATTCGATGTGTCATTCAAAGTTTCCTAAACAAAGTATCTTTCTATTCATGATTTGCAAGCCAAGATTTTTTAACACAACTTGTGAGTCAAGCGGAAGAAAAGAGATCGGAGCTTTTTGCACCATACGTAGTCTCGTCTGAATTCATTCATTTAATGTTTATCGAAACGTTAATTAAGAATTTTTGAATGCTAGAGTTATACAAGCTTATATGACTAAATAGTAGAAATTTTATTGTATAGCTAATGGTAACAAGATGCTTGCGTTTACATCTAGACTGGCAGTTAGTTTTGTTGCCAGCAATAATCAATTGAAATCGCTTACAAACTGTTTGGTTGTGTCTTTTCTATCCTTTAGAGCTGCCATCACAAATGTGCTCTATATGCAAGATAGAGGCATTCATCTGATTAAAAAAAACAATCATAACCTCCAGGGTTAAGAAAATGTTCAGTGATGAGAATCTTACGCTGATAAAAAGGTCCAAAGCTTCATGCAAATAAAGCGCTTAAAATAGTGAAACTAGATGGAAATCCTAATTTAACTACAAACAGTTAAGCCATTTTTGGTTTTCATCGGAATAGCACAGACAGTTTAGCCGGCCTGTTGAGAGAACACAGACAGCAAAAGCCGACTGTGACACTCAACCCATATTCCGGCAGTCTCTAATAGAATAGCACATGCAGTTCCACTAGTTTAGAAGATATGCTGGGGCAGAACAGACATTTGAGTAAGTTGAGAGGCCGCAAACAATTGAGCTTGCATGCGGGACAGTACAGGCATTAGGGACTTCTGAGATACCAAGGGCAGTTAAGTGCATTTGATCGAGCACGGCCACGGACAGATGGGCTTGATGGTAGAGAAATGTCACCCGCAGGATCTTGGGACTCTCGGATTCAAACCCATTGTTTCAAAGGCAGAGTCGAGAAAGGGATTTTGGCCAAACAAACGGCTAACCTGATTTTCATGACTGTCCCAAATTGTGTATCATATTGTAATAATAACAAGTCATTTTAATATAAAGTGATCGTTATTTAGGAAATTTCCATGCGTAACACAAATTGCAATTGAACTTCTACGTCCAAATCTCTTAAAAGATTAGAGTTATTTTTCATAGCAATGAGAGATGTATTCCTTCGTTACTTTTAATCAATTCTCGCTAGTTAGAAACTGCAAGATTTCGCAACCGTAATATTCAAAATGAAATGGGCACGTTGAAAAGAGTGAAGGGTACTTGTCTACAAAGGATCTCTGATTCTTGAATTTCACGAGCATCGAGCGTGCCTTAGAATTCAGGATGCGACAATAACTATTAAGTTTCCGTTTGCAAACGATCCGCAACACAATGCCTCTGGGCATGGTATAGAGCTAATTACAGATTACATAACTGCACGTGCACACGAGCGTGAGACACTTTTTTCTCAGACTCTTGATGATCAATGATACACATTAAATAGAAGTCTGGCATTAAAGAATGAGTACTTGTTCGCTAAATTTCTCGATGAAAAACTGATGGCTTTTGTAAATGATCCTCTATAAATGAACCTTAAATAATAGTAACAGTATAATCACTTGTTTAACTTGAAGTCGTTTTTGTGCTGGCAATGATTTTGATTTTTTTAGGAAAAAAATTCATGTCAGTGAAATAGTAAGGAAAGGTCTGTTTACCTGCTTTCACTTCAAATGAACATAAATGTATACATGATGAGATTAATACTGTTCTAGACAAGAGAAGAAATCTGGGCATCGGAGCACAAGGAAAGCTCTTCTAAAGTACTTCCTTTTCTATTCTTAATCATGGGTTCTTGGGTTTTTCTTCAGTTCTTCACTCATTCATTTCGTTGGCTAATAATCCAGTTTTGGTAACAAAATGGCTTTTTCCTTATGACTGTCATAGTTTTCTCTGAATTGCCAATAAACTGTTGAATTGCCTTCGATTTCTGCTGATAGCTGGAAGATACCAACGGACGAACTGTGCACACTTTAGCAGTCTCCTTGTGTCGACTTTGAAAATTCACAGATAATTTTGTTTTACGAATACAGCCTTTAGAAAGATTTCCTCCTTCGCAAAACTGCTTTTGGGAGACAACGAGTTCTAACTTCACAAGTCCATACGTCTGTTGCAACTCTGTGTTTTGTTCATATCCATGCAGGCTTTGTCATCTTGGGTGTTTGGAATAATCATATTCTTGGGAGATGCCCACCGACGCTTTTTTCAAATTGGTGGTTGTGCGTGCACCAGCTTGTGCTTGAGGTTCAAGATATTGATGGAGGAGAAAGCTTTCTCTCTAATGTCGGCCTTTTAGGCAAGACGGATATTCAGACGGGTGCAGAATGGCATGCACGGACAAGCCGGGATACTGTGTCCATGTTCTGTTATCTGTAGCGATCCAGCAAAACTTTAGATTGCCGCAAATCTTTAGACGGACAGAGAAACTTCGTTTCGTTGGGTGAGTTATCTGTCTCTTGCTAAGTCTTCCTGTCAGTGCAGAAGGCACTATGATTCAGCGTTGTTCTTATGCTATCAAATTATATGCATCAGTTGTTTTTCAGTTATTAATGTTATAGGATCAAAATGACCGCACGCCACCCAGTTACATATCAGCTCGTGGTAATAGCGGATTGTTGCACGTGACGGATTAAATTTCAATTTCTTATTAAGATTTGCACACTTGAAAGTACTTGTCAAAAGCTAAACTGATTTACAACATGAAAAACTGATGTTTTAATATAAAATAACTTTACACCTGAATTAGTTTCAAATTTGCAGGTTACCCCGTTCAGAATCACTTGCAAGTTGTTGTTGTTGTTCGTAAGAGTTCATGTTCTGAGGAATGCTCGCACTTTTAAGCATAGTACTTCTCTCGGCATTAATTAAAATTTTTTAGCAATGCCATTTTTTTATTTCCAAATTGACAGTTTGTCTCGTTGGCAACCGTTTTGGTCTCGTTACCCAGAACTTTCTTCCTGGGTCCTGCTTTCCCTCGGTATGAATAGACCAAACCTGATAAAACGGCTAAAATCGAACTTCCGCAGATTTCACTTAATTTGAAATCTGATTTGTCTGAGAATCTCAGAAGATTTTTTCAATAGAACTGAACCATATGAAACACGAAAGTGTTGCAAACGCGCTAAACTTGCTTCGTAAACCATGACCATCATACCTGTTCCTGTGTTGTTTTAATAAATCTTCTGTTTTAAAATGATTCGTATCGGTTCCACTGCAATTTGCTACAATTTTTTTCCTAAACAGTCATAGAAGTAATTTCTTATAGTCTCCGGAAATGCGCTAAACGTTCACGTTTGGGGACCTTTTGTTGTTATGGGTCATTCAGTCGAAGTTATATAAGAGACTGTGCATGTGATCATGACATGCAGGTATCAAGTGTGGACAATGACTACAACACTATTCAAGCATATAAGGGGACCTTTGTTAAATTGATGATAAAATGATATGGTCTAATAGCTTCTCAATCGTCCAGATGTAGTTGATAACTTAAGGGAAGAAAGGCTAAATCCTATCTTTAATATAGGAGGTAACAATATAATAAACGGAGTAACCTTTCGATTGCTCTGAAAGTCTCATAAGTCTCACAAGTACCTTTTCTTAACTGCCAAGCATTAAAATTTTCATTAGAATGGCTTATCAAAACGTTTTAATTCAAGTTAGTCATGCATTATTCTACTCACGTACAGATTTATCATAGTCGGGTTAGTTTTCAATCGTTTCTCATCGACAAGAACCTTGCCACTTCATCATTTTAAGTATTTCATGTTAACGTTTAACTAAGCAAATGCTTTGGCCGCCTGATCTTTACTCATATGTCACAGTTCTTGTGATTATAGTATTCAAAAGAGAAATAATTGAATTAGTATAAAGTGATAACGAACAATAACAAGGAAAGTGTAACATCAAGTCGAGATTAAGAACCAGTTTTTAAAACGGTGGTGAGACCGAACGAGTAAGAAATATTAAGGAAGTATATAACGGAGAGAGCTGCCAAATACGACAGACAGAAAGACGAAACCGGGGTTTCCACGGACGATGGAACACGAATTAGTTTGTTGAACGTTTTGCAAAGCGAAAACCATACGTTGGGTAATTTCGTGTGAGCATGAGATGGCATAACACAATATATCTTACAATTAAGCATTAACATTGCTTTGTTACGTCTTTAGACAAGAACCATATACTGAGAGGCAGGGTAAATAATAAACTTATATTATATAATCACACGCGCATGTATACAAACGTGCAAAGTTTTATTTGTATGATGGATTACATTTAGGAAGGTGATCCTTTCTTCTTTTAGCCCTACCTAAGGAATATCTCTTGGCCTTACATGGAAGTGCAAGAGGTTTTCGTATTAGAAAATCGGTCCACAGACGTTTTCTATAACACAACCGGTGACCGGAAAAAGAATGCAACCACATCTAACGAGCAGCCAATCAAGTAGAAAGGCCTTGCTATCGCATTCTGAACTAAACCGGTAACAAACAGAGGATTTAAAGAAAGCGTTATTTGTTAACGAGGTTTCCTCAGTTCGTTAACTTGACTTTAAAACTTGCTTGCAGTCCGACTATATATGAGTGCTTTCTATCACGAAAATGCTCGAATAAATTAATATCTATTTACATTAGATAGAAGCGAAATATAGAACAAAAACAAACAGTATGAAAGCAAACGATAGTCTTTCTACTTAGTTTTCAATGAGTCATTCAGTTCTTTGGCGAATGATCCATTTATGCAGAAGATCAGCTTTTTCCCTGTGGCTATCATACTTTTCCTCTGCATTTTCAATAAACTGTTTTAATGCCATCGATTTTGCATGGCAGTATGAAGACACCATAGGAAGAGAACTGTAAATTCCACCATGTGCCTCATGTTGGGAATTAATACAAAGTTTGGTTCTTGGACAAATATTTCTCGGAAGACATTCTCCCCCATAAGACAGTTTTTTGGGGGCAATTGTGTCAAGCTTAAAGCATTGCTCATCACGCACAGAGCTCCACTTCGTTATGTCTCCCAACCAGGCCGCCTTCGCCATTCGTTGCTGTGTTGTGACAATTTTTGGCAGTTTCTGCTGACCGGCAAATTGTTCAAATTGGTGGTTGTAATTCCACGATTCATCGGCGATTGATTCAGTTATTTCTAGCAACGCAGGGGCAGTTAGTTTCCTCTCCAGCGTTGGCCTTCTTAGCACACGGTTACTTAGTGCTGGCGTAGATGACCTACGGCAGGACAGGCGAGTGCTCATTTCCTGTGATTTGAGTCCACAAAGACGACAGATCTTACACAAGTAATTTGCAGAACTAAAGCTTCCAATTCTTTGATTTGTTCTCCTTGGTCCCTCTCTCGCTTATGGTCGTTTTTTACTCCAGTTCGGTCTCCTCAGTTCATTTATTTGACTTCAGTACTGACGTGTGTGTCCTTGAAGAGTTATATCATCAAATGTCTCCAAACCTGAAGGTTACCCTTTCTTATCGGTTGGTTTAATTGACGTAATCGTTTGGGTTTGCACGTGATAGTAGCTATGACACTGCTTTTTCAACTTTTCCTATTTGTTGTAAAAGCAAATATAGCGATGGAAGGAAAAAAGGAAAAGTGTAAGAGTTAATTACGGAAAAAGAACAAGGAATTATTCGAACCTGACTAGTAAAGCTCAGAGGAGAACATTCAAACAGAACCTGTGCCTCCGTAATCGTTTGTGGCTGCACGTGACAGTAGTTATGACACTGCTTTTTCAAGTTGTCCTTCTTGTTGTAAAAGCAAATGTAGCAATGGAAAAAAAAAAGGAAAAGATTAAGAATGAAATACGGAAAAAAAAACAAAGAATTATTCGAACCTGACTGATTACACTCCGAGGAGAATGTTCCAACAGAACCGATGCCTCTAAGATATTAGTTGATCGCCACTATCAACTGATCTATAAAGCCGCACGGAGAGCGAGGAGGTATATATTTTGATGTGAATTCGTAATTCAATTGGTAGTAGCGTACAACTAGCATCTTTGATGCACAGGTTCAAATCCCGTCGTAGCCTTAAAATGTTTTGGGTTCTTCAAGCTGCAAGCTTACCTACGAGGACAATTGCTTACTTGAAAGTATATTGTATTTTATATATTCATATTAAGTAATTTATTTATCGAGCCTTCTTTTTACCAGAGGCCCTTCCTTTAGAGACTAAATGACTACTTATTACACACGTACTAGCACTCTTCTGCCTCTTACTGCACCCCTTACCCTACCATTTACACACAAGGATTATTTCATTTATTCAAAGAGAGAAGCGACTCATTCAACTCTTTCAGTTAATTTAGGACAGCGGCTAACATCAGTTAATGAAGAGCTGACTTACTATAAATTAACTTTCTGTATTCACTGACCAAAAAAAAAAAAAAAACTTTCCAAGTTTTCTCGTGATTTAAGGTAGAATGTAATTTTGTTTGATTCTTTGATGAATAAATCCTATGAGCTTCATTGATTTCAGACATTATCGAGTGGGTGGATTGCGAAAGACAGATCGATGTCGACGAAAGGTGATGTTATGTAACTAAACGTGACGGGCACGTGCTAAACCATAAACATACGAGTGTTAGACCAATTTATCACCATTAGGTTTATGTCTACGATGTCATTGATGCGAAGACTAAACAACCGTAGGGTTCAAATTGCTAATTTTAGAGAGCTGCACGCGTATGAGGCCTTGCAGTGCTGGATATGAGTGTAAACAAAGACCTTTGGGACGTTTCTTTCACAGATAACTCTTACCTTGAAGTACCATTTTTTTTCTCTATATACTCTTTGATGATAGAATTTAACAAGTATGGTCCAATACAAACATTCGAATCCTTCCGTGACAAAGCTAGCGACACTTTTAAATTTGTTTAGGAAAGGAATTTAATCAACCTATCCATACACAGCTGGATTACTTTAATTGATTTGGGAAGCGTAAATATGCTGCAGGCTCATAATTGTCATTTTTTTCTAAAATCGTTACCCAAACGAACAACCAGGACCTTGGCGTTTGCGTTGCAAAACGAAGCTCCCAGTAATTTCAGAAATTTTTCTAAGGTAAGCCTCTTCCAGATTGTTTCTGTTTACGTTAACGGAATTTATTGTTTGTATGCATCTGGAAACTGTAGCATTGCTCCGTAAGTGTAAAGGTATCACTTTATTTCACACATAGCTTTGGTTTTAACAGCGCGTTCACGATAAAAGTAAAAGACATTAAGACAATTTAAAAGCTATCGGAAAGAACAAAAATAATTTTTATTGGTAGCACTTGACAATATGTACTTCGTAGTTAGCAAATACTTTTAATGGATTACTAAATAATTATCGACACATGCAATCATAGATTAGGATTTTTTTGCTATGGACGCTAAGGCTTTGAATGTTAAGTTCCTCATTCCTTTTACTCAACGGTCAAGACAGGGCAGATCTTTCAGCGAAGATAGGACTTCACGAGATTACAACAGATGGTCAAAATCATTGGTGCAATTAAATTGATAATTGAAGGGGTTGATAGGTGCAATGATGATAATAATCACGATTTGCTACGTCTTATGTTATGTAACATAACTTTATCAAGGATTGGGGTTACCCTCATATGTTACTATGAGCTTTTGTTCGAGTTGGATTATTTTGTCTCATGATAATATTGAGAAAAATAAGAAGTTAGTCGAGTCTGACTGTGAATTTTGATTCCTTGGTCTTACTAGCTCCCCTCTACGATCGCTAAGTCCTGTTTGCAGCAATGCTCTCTCGCGCGCGGATAGTTTCGCCTTCTGTTGATTTACGCAACTGTCGATTGATTAGCACAGGTACAGAGGATCCTTACTTTACATCTGGAAAATGAGACCATGAATCGCAAGCTACGGTATAACTCGAGAAGCATTATTACATGACCTGAGCACTTGAGATGTTTCGTGATTAGTTTATCAACGGCATCGTACTTATGATAACAAAAAGTGTTGATTTTTTGCATCTGGCACGTGATAGTACAACTACCAGACCGGTCTAAATTTCGGTAACACTCCATAAAAGAATAAAAAGACATATTTTATGGTAAGCATGACAGCCATTTCATTAAAATGTAACAGATAGACGTAAATACTACATCAATAAGATTTCCCCATCAATCCACCTTCCTTTTGGTAGTGAACTCCGTTAAACATTTATGTAATTGGCCATACTAATCCACTAGCCATGCTGGTAGACTCTGCAGTGCTAAATTTGGTCTAATTCATGAAGCGAACGATGAATGGCTTCGGTGAAATTTTATAGAAATTGCCAAAAACCTGCATTCTACGCTTTCCACCATTTTCATATAGTTAAACATGAGCAGAAATATTTGCTCATTTTAAGGTTTGCTTAATTTTTTCAGTAGATGAGCTCACAATTCTATGCTAGCCTTGAGCTTCATTTAAAGCGAACTTATCTATTGTATGCAATGACACACGCATTTCCAAATATCGATGTTGTGTCAACTAAATGTGTTATCGAGCTTCGACTCTCTACAACATCCAGCTTAGAATTCGCGAAGAAATTTGGCGCCTAAGCGGTGTTACATATATGAAGTTTTCACAATGTATTTGGAATCATTTCCATGCCTTCTAGCGAAAATTCAGGTAGAATTAACGACTCGTTATTATGCGCGTCGGCTGTCACAATTTCGACAAATATGGATAAGCCTTATATTACCACTCAGAGACAACGAGTTAAGATATTGGTCAAAGTCTTGTTTCAAGTTTGTAAACATCTATAGATCACCTTGCTCAGTTAGCTTTAATCAACAGTGAGCAGCGTTTGTTCAATTAGCCGGCTATAGCTGGTTAGGGAAGTTTGGTTAGATGGGAAGTTGAGGCCCGATTTATATGGTCTCGGCTACCCGTGACAACCCTCCCCCCCAGTTACCCGGGCGAGCTAACTTTTCACTTCTATCTTTACAAAATTCAGCCGACCGTTTACATGAAGTTGTGCACTCGTCTCAGAATGAGGGAAGGGGGGAACGGAAGGAGGGGCAGGGGGCGAGTTGTCTCACCTCGGCAGGTAAAGTAACCCTGGCAGGTGGGACAACTTTCTCTCATGTAAACAACTTGTCTCGCTCACCTGAGACGAGAAAACTCGAACGGAAAATGCGTGCGCATGCTATACGGTCCAGGATTTAAAGCTACTCTTTTCTTGCCGCCCGCTATTTTGTCGAATATGTAACCTGGCCGAGCCAGGGTTAGAAGATGTCAGATTTCATGTAAACGTTCTCGGTACCCGAAACCATAAAATGGGGCCTTAGTCAAGTGGGCAGTGTCTTACTTTTGGACGATGGAATAAGATGAGCTCGTAAGTTGCATTGGCTGGGAAGATCATGCCAGAAGTAACAGTCACCTTGTCCTTTTTTATTCGTTTAATCATAGCATCATAGCACGCTTAGAAATTGACCGCGATGAAAAAATCTCTTTAACACTACTGAGATTTTTATTTTCTAAAATCGAACAGAAATTTTATTCTCAATACCCTCACCTTCACATCTTTAAACCTTAACAATGTTCCACTTCTTCTCTGTGATTTTGCAAGATTAACAAGGGGCAATGGAAGCTTATTCTAACCTTCATTTCCAAACAGTTGGCTTTATAATTATATGGCATTTAAATTACACATTTCAAGGCGGGCATTTGAACAGACTATTTGAAGCAGATTAGAACTGAAGGGTAAGGCCTTATAGAATTCTAAAACGCTATTTTGGAACTGTTTAGGTAAAATTTCCGCACAGCCCCATACCATTGTAAAACAAATCTGTTTTCCCAATGGCAATGTATTATTTTAGTCATTGTTTTCTCTATTCAAGAACTGAATGCATAATGAAGTATGGGTCTGTGCGGAAATTTTACCACTGTTTATCTTCGGATCTAAGTCAGAATGCAGCAAGTTAAGAAAGAGTAAAATTATTGACGATTCCCCCGGCGAGTTTGTCATTGCGTGCGTGTTTTTCATGATATTACTTGTAATCTTCACGGTTGAACTGAACTGGATATTTTAACAAATTTGAATGCGGGTATTGTTGTTGTTTTTGTAGCAGTTGTTTTAAGTGTTTTTTTTTTATTCCACACTGGAAACTGATTAGCTAGCACATCATCCTGTTACCACTCGTTTGTCTCGCGTGTCTAACTGACATGTTTGACCGCTAAAATAAATTTTTCAATTTCGTTTCGAGGCTTATGCGTGAATTAAACGAATGATAGTTGCGTATGCCCCTCTTCTATTAACATTGGGCGTTTATCAAAGAAAAGTTTAAGTCATATATAAAAATGGAACATCAGTGGTCCCACCACACCCCTATCTTCTCTGCGTAAACACTCAGTCTAAAATGCACACTACAACGCTAGCTGGTCATGACTCTTTCTCAGGAAATTTGTGCTTTCTGATGCAAATCAAGTGGTCCTTTTTGGTATCAGCTATTATTAGCTATCTCAGTCTGTTGTGAGTGCTAGCCATCTACGTAGGAAATATCATGCAAAAGGTTGTTTTCCCCAGCTTGCGGTGTCAATCACTAAGCAAAGCTGACGTGATGATTGATTTGTGCATTCCCAAAGTTTTCATCCACCCCCTAAAACTGTGCAGGGACTCATGCAGCAGTTTACAAAGGGGGGGGGGGGGTACAAACTCAAGCAATTTTTTACTCTTATTTAAAACTCTTTATCTTTAAATCTAAGGTGCATTGGAACAAATTAACCACACAAATTTGAATGATTCCCTAATGAGGTGACATCACAGTAGTGTTTGAATGACTTTTCATTAGATCTTTACGCTTGATGTTAACCCTCGAGGTTTTTAAAAGCCTTTGTTTTTGTTGTTGCTTTTGATGTTGTCAACTTTGAAATTGATTGACGTATTAAATTTACCATTCGTAAATGAAATAGAATAGCTTCTAGCTTACTTGGCTTATTACTACGTTTTCCAATTTAGCATAAACAAAGAAAAATCAAGTCGAATGACTGACCACATCTATCTTTCTATGCCCACATAATCAATCTATCGGTGGTAATTAACAAGTTATATATAATTAAAGAAAACAAAAAAATATATATATAAAGTAAAAGAAATTGCCATTGGATGGGTTTCAATCGAAATTTTATACAAACTGTTCAAATACCTTCTTCTCCTTCCGAGGGCAAAGTGG
Organism: Pocillopora verrucosa; assembly: GCF_036669915.1. Lineage (NCBI taxonomy): Eukaryota > Metazoa > Cnidaria > Anthozoa > Scleractinia > Pocilloporidae > Pocillopora > Pocillopora verrucosa. The sequence continues at coordinate 3,646,449 of NC_089314.1, forward strand.
TGCCTCAAGCTACTCATTAACAATAAGGAATGAGGTTGCACGTATAACGAGATCCGCCGTGCGCCAAAATGTTCTTAGACAGTTTTCCATTATCTTTCCCATCCGAAGGCTTAAAAACAGCACTGATTTTCATTCTAGTACATAGAGCAAATAAGTTCAAAGGATATAGAAAAGCCCTTCGTCAGAGCGATTCTGACTTTTATTTGTTGGCCATTAGCTGGGTTTAAGGAATCCCATGATACGTTTCTTCTTAATCACTGCCGTACTTAGGCCTTCACCAAATTCTCCTCTCATCAAGAGGCGAAAAAAACAAGTCAATCGTTCTGACGAAGGGCTAACGCTCGAAACGTCAGTTTTTTTACTCCTTACGGTGACCAATTTACGTTATCAACTCAGTTGTTCACACTAAATTACCTGCTATACTCTTCCACCGACGCAGCACCACAGTTTCTTTGGAAACTCACCCTGTTTATTCTTTTATCCGAGAAACTGTTACGTTTCGACGTGAAGCAAGTAAACCGGTCAACTATCGATAGGAAATCAATAAGTTGAAGTTAGCGTGGCTGACTTTTATCCGTTGGCCATTAGCTGGGTTAAAGTAATTCCATGATACGTTCCTTCTTAATCACTGTTGTACTTAGGCCTCCACCAAATTCTCCTCTCATCGAGTGGCGAAAAAAACATTAGAACCGATCTATAGCTTTTGCTAACAAGTCACCGGTTTTTGAGGTACATGCCTAGGGAGCAAGAAAACATGCTAAAAAAGAAAAAAACAACAACCAACAAACAAACAAAAAATAGAAAGAAATGAGTTCGCCGTTATTAGTAAGGGATACTAAATTTGTAAGAGTTTCTAGGTGCGTATTAGGTGGTTTAATACAAGTCGCAATGCAAAAAGAAAAAAAAAACCATACCACGATTCCACGAATGAGCGACAATGTATGCCTCTAAACAAATAACTACAATGGTTATGTTCATTACAATCAGATCTCTTTTCAATGATTAATCTCACTCACTCGTTTGTCATCTCCTCCCATCCCTGTCATTCGAGAGCGCGATAAGAGCTTTCGTTTACATTAGTGATCAACTAATATCAATTAGATTAAATTATCGAAGGGTCATAAAGCACGTTTCGGAATTTACTTGAACCATCGTCCGTGAAATTTCTAGAAGCTCTGACCATCTATAGCGTCTTTGGACTGATGACTATCAGCAAAAAATGAATCAAAATTTTAATTTTTTTCTGTAAGGACTATTATTTCGAGATAATGTCACTCCTTCAGATAGAATAAGCATCTAGAACACACGCACGTAGCCACTAATGTCAATTGTGGTCGTTAAAGTTATATATAACTCCTCATCTGCAGATTTCATTTTTATACTAGGGAAAAAATAGGTACACATAATGAACTACCTACAGCAAGCGCTTGAGACATCTACTTGTGCCAAGAGATTATATTCTCTTGCTTGTACTTAGAGACTGAATCCCACGGACAGAATTAAACCTCTCCGCTTTGGACTAAAAGTTCAGGCTTCCTTCTCAAACAGACTCCCTTTGTCCTCCTTCACTTAATCTGTTTTATCTAGTGCAAAGAGGAACGAGGCACTTTTTAAATGGCAGTTTTAAGTTGAATCAATCTTCCTAAACAGAAACTGTTTACATTAAAAGGAATGGGTTGCCCCAACCCTTAATTTGTTCTTCTTTAAGCATTTTATGATATCATGACCAATGCTAATTTTGCGTCGGTGATACGTTGCACAATCAGTTTAATAATTCAAACAGCGTCAATAGTGAAAGTATATTATTATACTTTAACTGAAAACTGGATGAATGTTTATCACTTCTTTCAAGTAATAATGATATAAAAATTCACAATACGATATGCCCTATGGCCGTAGAGAGGTTGGAAATGATAATGGAATGTTCTTCAAATTTTATGATTTGATCTCCGATTGATCCAAGAGCCATTCAAGTAACCTAACAGCCTTTGTCTCCGCTTCATTAAAATCAGTTTCTGCAGTCTCGACATGCGTCTTCAAAGTATTGTCACTTTCTTCAACATTTCTCTCTGACGTGGCTTTTACAGGAAAGCTTGTCTGTTTCGCATGCGCGCAGTCGAAAGTTCCCTTGCCTCTTACAGGTAGCTTTACCGCTGGATAACCTGCTTCGTGATAGATGAACTCATCTGACTCACCCATGGAGCCTGAATAGACAAGCGAAGGGAATGAATGCCCCGCTCCTGTATGCAAATCACGACGTTTTGTAAATTTTTCACTTGATAGGAAGGAGGTCGAGTAAAGTTTTATTGCACTTTCTGATGGGGATGGAAGGGAGAACCCTCCGCAATCCGCCTTCATTGGTCGTCTGATTTGTGTAAATGAGGGTTTTGTTTCCTGTGCAGAAACTGATGCAATATTTCTTTCCCCTCTTACCCAAGGCCTTTCTATGTTCGAGGTTCTTCTAATTTCCCATCCCTCGTGGTCATTCCACGAATGAATCCTTTTGAGACATTTAGTTTCCTTGACAGGTGGTGGATCACTTGTTTCTAAAGATTTTGTTATGACAGGAAAATGAATTAGCCTCGTTGCCACCTCACTGTTTGTCTCTTTTCGAGAAACATCTTCTCCTCGCAGCTTAGCGTGAGAGTCAGAGCTGTATTTAAGTAGAAATTTGAAGTCGTCTGTTATTTCCTGTCTGGAAGAGCTGTAAGATGAATGTATAGATTGTCTTTGGCCAGTTGAAAAGTTTCTGTGCAGTTCTGCACCAAACGAGCTTTGCCTTAAGCTGCCCATGGATCATGTATCATTGACGTTCAGTTTTAAGTGAAATTCTTTGTGGCTAGACGATAGAATGACTATGAATTATAATAACAATTTGCTGCAGTTAACTACTGGCAAGTACTTGAGGAACAATATTATAGAATGGGTCCAAAGCTCATCGCTTGGCTAGACACTGCAGTAATTTCTCTTCATCATATGCAAACCATTCCTCTCTCATCAAAAAGGTGGCATTCATGCTGTCACGTACGGAATGACTAAATCACCCTGGGGAGGAAATTGTTAATTTCATACGACTGCACGCATCTGAGATTATATATGACTTGATTTGAGTTTACGCATAGTCGCTTAGGACGTTTACCCTGAGAATAGTTCGTACCCCGAAGTACCACTAATTTTCTAAATATTCATCAACGACATATGCTCATGAATATGGTCAGACATCGTTTGCGAATTTTTTCGTGACATTGAAGAGACCTAATTCTACAACTTAAGCATAAAGGACCTTTGATTGACTTGTCAATCGACAGTTGAATCATCTAATTAACTTAAGAAACAAGAACCTTCCCTGCCAGTCATTTGCTTATTTTTTTTATTTTTTGTCCTTTTCTAAAATAGCACAAAAGACCATAAAGTTCGATTTGCAGAATTCGTTGAAGAGAGCTGTGGGTGCTTTGAGCGATTTTCCTCAAGGTAAGCCTCTTTTTCTGCTTATGCATAACATACTGATTTTTTTGTTCATATTAGTACTGGAAAACTGGGATGCTTATCCGTGAGCGCACTCGTAATCACTTAATTTCAACCATGGCTCCGGGTTTTTGTCGTTTCGCTGCGTTGCGTTGCGTCACTAAACCGGATAGGTATATAACGAATGACCTATGAATGAGACGCGGTTTGAAATATCACAGTGAATCATATTAGAGTCTATCGTTGCCTATTAATTTTAATTAACAGAAATTAATTTCAGTCTTAAAATCTTTTGATAATCAGGCCTGGCCAGGGAGGGGGGGGGGAATTGTAGTGGGATCCCCGATATAACTGACATAAAAATGGTCTTCTATCCAGAAACGCCTTCAGGTAAAACAAATTTGTAATCATAGGAATACAACTACACTTGGTTGCATGACTGTACCTTTAGATGCCTAAATCGTCGAAATAGTCAAACTTTTTTCTCAATAGTGAGGAAAATATAGGATTCGACGGCAATTAGTTCAGTGTTACACAAATGATCGAGTCAGCTGCATATATTCCAGGGAACGAGAAAAACTTACTTTGTCCATTGATTCACAATTAATTTTGTTGGATAATCATTCAGAGAAGCTTAGCGCAAAAACTTTTTTACAACAGTGTGGCTCTTTCCTTTGTAGTAATTAAATCTTTTCTCCCCATTTTCAATAAATGTTTTCCGGACGCTACTGGACACAACATCAGGAGAGGTTCTTGAGCGAAAATTAGGTTATTGTCTCTTCTATCAAAACACGCAAGAGAATACGATCATTTCAGGTTTTCATTTTGTTTGCTTCTGTTTTGTGTGTCTTCCTTGCGTTTAGCTAACTCCATTTGATAAATAAACTATCTGCATCACATGCTTGCTTTGATTAAGTAACTTTTTACAATTGTGATCTTCGCGGTTGAACTTAAGTTAAGATGATTGAAACTTGGACATTTATTGTTCTTAGTCTTGCTGATTTCAATGATGCACCGGAAATTAAGGCGCGGTCCTCTCAAGATTGCTAAACTGGAAGGTTTTCAAATTCGCCTTCTAGCTTATATATGGGTTCCACGAATTACAGATACCTCTGTTATCCTTCCACTGGCATTTGATGGAATCGTTTGATTTTTGTCATTTTCTTGTTGTACGAAAGTACCACCCAGGAGGGGTTATTAATACTTGGGATTCAGAAAAATTATGTATTTGTCTCCTCTACTAGAGCATGAGATGATTTCTTATGAGGTTTTTTTCGCTCCTACTTTGTCTGCAATCCTGTTTTGTTTGTCGCTCTTGCTGTAAAACTCCCGGTACGTTGTTTGCAAACCCTGTTTCGGGGTGCTTTCTGATTTTTCCCACCGCCACCTTACCTTCTCCAAAAGCATATGACTTATTCTGCTCATGAGAATAAAAGGCTGGTGCATCTCTAGCTAAATACTTAGGTTGCGGTTTTTACTTGACAACTATTATGTTTTAGTGGTAAGAGCCTGTTTAGACAATTCCGGTAGATAAACGATTTGTTATTGAACTCATCAATGTTTCAAACTGGAGTCTAAGTAAGGCAAATGAAACCAGTTATTCTCTCTTTCAGTTGATTTGCCCTAGCAATGTAATAATCAAGAAATTCTTTATGCCGGAGTTAACCTTTTAAGTTAATATCGTTATCTTTGGCCACACCCGTCCATTATGAGGCTTAGGCGAGTATTTAGTAAAGGTCATGGAAGGAAATTTTTCCCATTTGGGACCTCTGTTAGGGTGAAAAGCTAGCATTATAATTATGTTACATCTAGAGAGCGCATTTCCATGCGTTTTCATGCACCTTCCAATAGTATCTAGGAACTTTGAGCTGACTGCAGTTCGAAGTATATAACAAAGGGAAGTTCGAAACTTAATTATGAAACACTGATTCAGCGCACTTAATCTTCAGATCTCTGTTGTAATATTACAAAGCAATAACAAGAAGAATTTAAAATGATTCCCTGTGGTGAATTTTTTATGGTATACTTGTCGTTATCACGTTACGTAAGATCGTCGCGCATAATCTTAACCGAGAATTTTTACAGCCACTGTTTTTGTTTCCGCTGCTATTTATTTCTTTATTGTGCTGGAAACTGATTTTTGTATTTCAAAAGGTGGTTAAATATTCGTTTTTTTCGATGAAACAGCCTTTAGCCCACATAGTTGCATGCTTTGACAAACTGTGTGACTTAGCTTCTTGGCTTAGGCGTGGGTTAAACAAAGACAGCGAAGAAAAGGAACAATGCAGTTATTCATAAATCAAAACGAATCATTGAACCTTTGAAAACAACAGGTTTTGTGCTTATATAGTAAACCAATCGCAAGTAATTCAATAAAACATAATGAAAATTGCACGTCTTATTTTTTCCTGTCAACTTTTCGATTAGAATGAAAGAAAAATAATTGTGATGAAACGGCCATTTTTTTGGACAACTCAATTTTAATAAACTTATGTCTTATCTGTAACAGCTATATGTGAATTCACTGATGGTTAGGATTATCATTATACTTATCAATTTTTTAAAGCTGAAATCGGTTATCATAATTTATAAACGATGTTTTGGAGTAACAGGAAAAGCTAGAAGCTGCAATTGAATTGTCATCTCACTGACCTAGCCTTAAACCTTTTTTGACGACAAAACTTGTCTGAGAGTGATTGAGAGAGAAGGAAGCCGGCTGTACTATCGATAAAGCAGTCACTTGATATTGGCTGAATCTTGGGAAGAACCAAGGTAAATATTTTTTGGTTTTTGTGAAATAGTTATACTAATGTGATGATTCAATAGCTATAATCCATGATCTGTAGGAGAGAGTGAATAAAGCACAAAAATGATTATCTCATTGAAAGAAACTTCTTGCGGTTTGGTAATTGAGGTTATGAAGTTAGATTTCAGTATTGACGTAAGAATAACAAAATTATTCGTTCACTTTTTATCCGTCAAAATGATGTTAGCTAAAGACATGTGCAGTCGCTGAGTTATTTGATACCGTGCTAAATTTAACGCAGTCATTGAGGTCCAAAAGAGGGAAAAAATTATAGCGTGTTAAGCCATTTATTAAGTCACCGACGGATTGTGAGATACCTATATACCTAGGGGTAAGAATAGTGAAAAAGTCCTAAGTTTGCGGTTAACTAATTGTTTCTTCATGACCGTCAAGGTCACTAATCATTATTTTAGGATGCCTCGCTTAAAGTTTACCGGCGTTCTCGTTGTTTGAAATTGTATAATTACTGTGGAGTTTCCGATTACTCGGGTTTTATAATGCTAATGATGTTAGCTACACACATGTGCACTTGCTGAGTTATCTGATACCCTGATAAATTTAACGCAGTCATTAAGGTGCAAAAATCAAAATCAAAATGGGTAAAACTCTTTGTTGAGTCATCGACAATCCACGAGCCGGTTTGTGATATACCTACATACCTAGGGGCAAGAGTAATGGAAATGTCTTAAGTTTGCGGTCAAGTAATTGTTTCTTCCTGACCGTCAATACTAATAATCATGTTGTTGCTAAATTATGTTGGGATGTCTCGCTTAAAATTTACCGGCGTTTTCGTTGTTTGAAATTTATAACTACTATGGAGTTTCCGATTTTTCGGGTGTTATGGTGCATGCCATACACAGATTGATATGTAGAAACAGAACAAAACAAAACAAAACAAAACGCATCATTTATTTCTTCGATGGCTGTTTTGAACTAAGTTATGTTGGTCATAATAGTCATAATTATGCGTGGTTGGTAGTCTGAATCTACTGAATGAGTTAGTTAATTGAGTTCATCGCAGTTTCTTCTTGTTGCCATTATTCAAGTTTATTCTTCACCTTAAACTGTTTGATTTATTTTCACTGCGGCTGTTATTCCTTTACACGAAATAAACCTTGAGGTTACATGGATCTACCTAATAACAATAACAAACGCGAAGCAATTCTATAACTTCACACCTGTGGAGTTTTTAAGGACAGAAAATGACCTCCTTCAAAGTGCCTGATCACTGTCTCGCTGAGATTTAAAACTGAAATATTGAAATTTAAAGAACATCCGTTGGACTTTGAAAGTTAAAATCGCATCTCTTTGAGACAGAAAGCCTCCTTGCCTCTTCATTTTGCCTGATACCATTATATACCAAAAGGAGACAATTTTAAAAAGCCGGTAGTGTTTTTTAAGAGACGAAGGAAAACCAACGCTTATTTTAAAGCGATCTTCTTCTTTAATGACCATATACAACGAGGAATGGGCTTACCCAAAACTTTCAAACCATTTCTTTTACTTTCATAAAATTAGATAATCATTTCGTCTCGGTAATGCGTTCCGTTCTTGTCGTATGTAATTTATTCTCCTTTCTACGTATCTGGTATTCAGTGAAAACTAAATGTCACCTGTTAACACTCACAGTCTAAAATATCAAATAAAGAGGCAGAAAATGGCATAGGAAGGTTCTTAGCCTTTCACGAGTTGACGTTCGATTGATCCCAGAGCCATTCAACTAACATAACAGCCTTGGTCTCGACTTCGTTGAAATCAACTGCTGCATCCTCCACATGTGTTCTCAGCGCTTGTGCTTTATCGGTTTCTTCAACGCTTTCATCTGATTTGCCATCTGCAGGAAGGCTTATAAGATTCGCGCGATTGCAATCAAAAGACCCCTTGTCTCTGGGAAATAACTTTGCTGGATTGTCTGTTTCATCAAAAGTGAGTTTGTCCGACTGCTTACTTGGTGGGTTAATGAAGCCTGCACACACCAACGAAGGCAAAGGATGAGCCACTTCTGTTTGCGATTCACGACCTTCCACCAAGTTTACTCTTGATAGAAAGGCGGTCGTGTGAAGTTCTGTTGTATTTTCTTTTGAGATCGGAAGGGAGAGCCTTCTGGAATCGTTCACTGCTCGTTTGATTCGTGGAAGTGAGGATTTCGTACCCGTAAGAGAAAATGATGCGTCAGTAACTTCTTCATTAACCCACGGCTTTTCCATGCTTGAAGTTAGTCCAGTTTCCCTTCTCTCGTAATCTTTCCCTGAGTGTATCCTGTTGAGACTTGCAGCTTTCTCAAATGGAGAAATATTACATGTTACAGGGGATGTTGGTAGCGTAGGAAAACGAGCCAGCCTTGTTCTCAAATCACTGTTTGTTTCTTCAGCTGTGGCCTTTTCTTCCTCTCGAGGCTTAGGGTGAAATTTAAAGCCGTCGTTAAAGGGAAATTCAGACTCTTCTATTAAGTAATGCCTGGAGGAGCTGTAAGGCGAATCAAGAGAATGTCTTTTACCAGTTCGAAAGTTTCTTGGCAGTTCTGCAACAGAAGAAGTGTGCCTTATCCTTTCAACGGAAGTAATAATTTCCGTTAAAGACGTCTCTGGAAGCGAAGAAATACGCCGTCTAGTTCTAGGCTGAAACAGTTTTGTCTCATCCATGTTTCTTCTATCCGGCTTTCTTAATTAAAGTTCCTTGTAGGATTCTGACAGAGTAGATCCTTGTGATAATATGCAGCATATAAAGATCGACCACCTGACTCTTATAGGAGAATGTTTTTGACAAAGGTCTAAGAGTCCTTTGTTTGGCTAGACACTGCGTTAACTTTTCTGAATGTTTAATACTTCTACACCTGTCGTCTCCCGGAAATAAGGTGGCTCTGTAATCGCCGTTGATAGTCTCTTTTTGTTGCTTTGTTAGTTCCCATAGTCCAAGGTCTACTATTGACAAATGTTTCCCCTGGCCAAAAATAATGGCTAAAGAAAACAGATTCTTGAAAGCCGATCACAAGATTGCATCAAACAATGGAAACGAGTTCCATTTCCAGGAGTGCTTCTTTACCCTTGGTCAATTTTCACATATTGCAACAAATATGGTTGTTTTTGGACGCAAGTGACAGTGGAATATTAGAATCAAAACCGCATGAAAGGAAAGGTCGTTGGCCGCTTAAATTAATGGGACATTATGATTAAAATTAGACAATATGACATTTCGACGCGATTGTGTTGTTAAGAATAATGCGTATTCATTAGCAACCTTAAATGGAATTTAAAGATGCCAAAAAGTTCTTGAACTTTAGTTATAATTACCAATCGCAATTCTTTAGCTGCATAGCTGCATATATTTCCCACGCTTATCGACCACAGAGACAACTGGGCTATTGTTCAGGACAATAATATTTAAAAAAAGCATTCAATTATATTTACTCGTGACTTTACTTCAACGTCGATATTGAACTTCACTCAATTCAATACTTTTCACCATCAAATCACTTGCCTCAATAAAGTCCGAGAGTAATGGTGGTACAGGACGTCAGTTCCCGTTCTCTAAAATATCCGAATAACAATCATTCCCATATATTAGGGAGTGTTGAAATTTCCCTTTTCTGAGCAAAAAGATTGGTCAATCGTACCTTGGTCCCTGTGCAAAAGCCAATTTAATTACGATAGATTGTCCTTGTTCAGTCAACTGAAGGCGGAAACGTATGACCAATATATTTGTTTGTGTTGATTTAGTAGAAATATTCTTATTCTCTTACATGGTTTTAACTGAAGAATTATAAGAAATAAAGTGAGTATTACTGAATTATGCCCTTGCAACAACGTAAGGGTGTACCAACAGATTGATTCCAAAGTTTCTGATCTTGCTCGTGATAAGGTTCATTTGCTTTTGTGTTTATTCCTCCTTGCGCATGGTCGCTTTAGGCGCAATTTGGCTATGGTTCCGGAAGAGTGACCACCCTATACGTGTCGAAAAACAAGAATGCTATCAAACAACTGTATTGTGATTCCTTCGAAAGAAAAAAATGAAGATATTTTATTTATTCAATAATGAGTTTCAGTACAAGAAAGAGAGTGTCGACACAAGCTTGGAACTTGAGTAATCTCACGCTCTTTGTTGACGTTCTTTGTTGATATTGAAATATCCTAGTGTTCAGTCCATGACATTTGACAAATGGTTGCACTACCAGTCTGCACCCAGGGTTTCCAAACCAAAATAAAGGGAAAATTCTGAAACAGGAAAAATTAAATTTCGCAAGTTGCGCAGTGTAAAAGTTCATAAGTTCTACACTGCATCATCTCTCTATGCGTAGGACATATTTATGATTCGGGTCACTGGCGTGTATCAATTTTGCAGATCAGCAGAGCGTTTGAGTATCACGAATCTTCGTGACCATGGACAGCATTCTTCACGTCCTGTTAAATATCGATCTGTAAGGGTAGAAATGAGCTTTTTGGAAAAGAAACGATCATTAACGAGCGAAATCGCCGATGAAACTACAAAGAAAAACGGTTTTGAGGAACGGAGACTGCAAAAAAGACTTCAAGACATCGAGCGAAGCGCTTTGAAACAACAAAAGAAACGTAGCAACGAACAACTCGAATACGCTCTTGAAAACCTTTCCCTTGAAGATGTCAACGCATTCAACAGCCTCACAAGGAAGATTCTTAAATCCAGCTTTCTTCCTCCGATTAACCAAAAGCCAGCAGGTGGCTCAGGTGAAGGAAAACGTGGAAACAGGAATGAGATCTTAGCAGAAAGGCTTAGAGGCTCGAGAATGATCCATAGCTATCTTGATAAGCAGAAACAAAGATGGTTGACGAGAAGTTTGTCGGTTGACTCAGGACTCATTCCTCTTTCTGGAAATCGAACTGTGGAGGAAACGGAGTTGAAACCTGGCCCTTATTCAGCTTTTGTGAAAAGACAGCTTGCTGGCTCGCTCTCTGACGTATCCTGCCCAACAGTGTTTGCTGGCGCAGTCACCAATTTCAGTCACGTAGCTCAAGAAGGGCGCAAATTTGAGGATATAAAAAGCATTCAAAACACCCGAAGAGTTGATTTTGCTGACGATATCAAAGAGCAATTGGAAAGATCCCGGTCAAAGCCAACACTACGGAAAAGGCAATCCAACCATCACCTTTCATGTCAACCAAAAATTCAACACAGCTGCCTGAGTGATGCCATTGTATACAAACTTGAAATGCGAAAAAGGGAGCGACTAAAACTGTATCAACAAAGTGGCGATTCTTGTACCTGATACTAATTACAATGCCTGAGACAGTAGGACAAGAACTGATTTAAAACATTTTTATAGATTACTTAAAAGTATATTTGCCATCGTATTTATTTCAGCGTGTTTACAAATCTAGTTTCTAAGTTATGTATTTAGCTGCTGATCTTTTTCAATCAGTTTTAAATTAATAAAGAGTACATGTACGCATATCAACACATCTCTCTCGAGTTTTTTTGTTTTTGAAACGCTTAAAGAGTAAATAAACCGTTGATGTTTCATTCTGTAGATTTCTCACCGAACACTAATAGTATCAGAACTTTAAGGAGGCATGTTTTTAATCCCATGTGAGATCTAGTAGTGATTCACTGCTTTTCTGACCGATGAAAATGCTCATTTTTGTCGTCATGAAAGAATTAAAAAACTTTTATTTAACTGAGCTATGTTACTTCCTGGTTGAAATCGTCTTAGAAGGGCAAACAAACACTTATCAAGAAACTCTCTAGCAATTCTTAGTGATACTTCAGGTGAAAGTGTTTTCATAATCGACCATAGAGGTCAGTGGAAATTGCCCTATCGATATTTCAAAGCGAGAACTATATATTCTGAAACCGTACCACAGATGCTGGCGATATGGGAAAGTAAAGACAAAATTGATCACTTAATAATGAGTTTGATTGATCGAAAGTGCAATTGAGAGGTATGTTGTTCCTTCCGATGCGTCACGTCCTGATCATTGTATGGTGAGCCTGTTGAATGGTGTTTTATAGATATGATGATAGCTTCCCACCGCTAATGGCGAGCGATTACATCAAGCGTGGAACTTGCTGGGAAAGCCATCCTTGAGTTTGCGGTTTTCTTGGCAGGAATAAACCCGAAGACGTTCAAACATTGATTTCTTTTTCATTAGCAATGTTTAACTGGCGACACACTGATATACATGTCGGAAGATTTGACTTTTTGTCATTAGTTATAGAAACTATTTACAGATTTTATTTTACAGTAAAGCTATGTTACTGGCTGAGTGTGTCAGTTTTATTTTATTCTCTCTGAATGAAAGGCTGTTTAATTCAAAGCGCTTTCTTTGATGTAAAAATAAATTTGATGAAAAAGAAATTACATCGGCAACGGGCCAGCAAATTCATCAAGAATTCAATAAATTAAGGCGCAAAAAGCGCTTGCAACAACAAATTAAAATTAACTGAAAAAGAAAATTTTTGTGAGACTAATCTTGGAGTGTTTCGGAATGTGTTTGATAAAATATGAATGACCGCCTTCTTTATCGAATCAGTATTCACCAAAAAGCATAGGTTTACTTATAATCTTAAACAAAATCAATTGCAAGCCTCAGGGCGATGGTTTTCCGCGAGGGAAGGTTGTAGGTTATGCAAAATTATAAAAGGAAAATAAAAATTATATGGCAACTCTATCGTAATTAACGGCCCTTGAAGAGTTTAAGATTTTAAATATTCATAATCGCTTAAGTAAAGCTGATTTTCTGTCAAATCGAGGCACTCAATTGATGCCAAAGTGACATTCGAGGATCAACTAGTAAGGTACTGCCTTAATAGGCCGGGTGCAAGCTTTAAGTCGGTACCTTTGAACAGCAGCTTAAAAGTTGTTTCAGCGCGATTCCAATTCTTTCCAATTTGGACGTATGCTTCCAACGTTAAAGTAAGTATGCTCAGAATACTGGCATTATCATTCTTCAGATTAATAACTATAGAGGCCGAACTGACATATGGGATAAAGCCAAAGCTGTATTATGCTGCAAAATTGACACAAAAATCTGAGACGCGAACTTCAATCGAAAAATTTTGTGCCCCAAATTGAACTTAAATATGAATAAGGTAATTAAATTGATTTGTATGAGCTTTCTCAACAATTCCTTTAATCGACACAAAAGAATGTAGAGGATAACATGTTTGCAGTACTTGAAGGTTAATCCCTTCAAATGTCTTCGGGATTACGAAATTCATGCTAAGAAGATCTTTTAGGGTAAAAAAAGTTGTCACAAATTAAGACAACAGCTTATGTTTTCCACCCCTCATGAAACAAATTATGATTTGAAGATCCCTCCATATTATTCTAACACTGAAATCATAAATTACACAAATGGAAATATACTCTTGCAGCAATCGTTTTTTGAGGTATAAAAGTAGATAATATAAGATCAGTTCCATCAAATTTAGCAGAAGATTAAGTTTAAGAAAATAAGATTCCAAAACTTTTGACGTTTTAGTGTCAAGCTGGCGTCAGATTGCTGAGGTTAATCCTTTGAAGTGCAAAACGTTCTTTGGGAAAAAATTCCTTGTAATTAAAATCGTCTTTGTCTTCATCAGTTCAATTTCAAGGACGATGAGCGCAAAGGATTCATTGCCCAGGAAACAAAGTAGCAATAGTCGCATAAACAAACAAAACGCGTATCGAGTTCTTAGCCACGAACTTCAGTCACCCTCGACCGATCTTCTGCGATCGAGATACGACGATACACAAATATTTTGTGCTCGAGAAGCCGGCGGAAGCCATTTCAGGTCGCAGTCAGAAATCGTATATTCCCTTCAAGAAAGGGATGGCTCCCTAATCAGGGACAATCAAAGGTGTCAAGAATTTTGCCCCAGTGATGGTAGAAATTTTCACGAAAGCAAATTGCCGAAGATAACCCAAGGAGATGCAGCGACGAATAAACATTTAGTAGGTGATTGGAAGGCAATAGCGACAGATAGCATAAAAAGGTCCCGTGCAAAGAGCACGAGTGTTCTGCCAGACCTATCAGGAAGTATGGAGAAGGTGGTAAAATTCAGACCTGCTACACCTCTGACAAAACAGCAAGTTGAGGACTTAAACGATAAGGTTGCCGCATCTCATAACAAATCGCATGATTTGGCCAAATGGCTCAGAGACCAACAGTAACTACAAAGGAATGAAAGTAACAATATTTTAGTATTCCCAGCAAGTTGGAATTTACCCGTTTCTCGCAAGGCTCATTGAATTGTATTTATGTCGAGTTTAAAAACTATTAATTCTTTAAGAAAAGAAAAGTATATCCCGCAGTCCTGAGGAACTAATATTTATTCCATAATCACCGAACTCATTAAGGGAATGGTGAAGGTTAAAGTTCGGCTGAAACCTTCACCAGATTGGTTTGTTTTCTTTGTATCTTCTCTCTTTCATGATTGTTTTCTTTTTAAACTCAAATGAACATCAGTGCATAGGGGTTTAACCCTGTAAATATGATAGATCCATGCAGTCGTACATTGAAAAATTTTCTTAACATACAAGCGTTGATGTCTTTGCCGCTCACAACAAACACAATAAGTATGATACATTTTGATTTCAGTCAAACATTAAGCTAAGGGATGATTTTGTCTGATAATAGAACAGAAACTCAAGGATCAGCTCCGATCAAATCTTCTTAAAGCTTATTCATTTAACACGTATTATACAGTTGTCCATTGAATGGATACTAATAGTTAACTTAAGTGATTAATCACAAATGTGTTGAACAAACTTTGGGATTGTGCTAGTGTTTTGGATCCCTCTTTTGTTAGAAGGGAAAAAACCCCAAGGAGAAGAGGCCGCATCATGCGATCTTAGTTAATCATACTGTAGCTATTTCAAGATATTACAACTTTTCTTTTCTACGGTACATCATACAAAAATGAACAATAATAAATGAACAAAGTGTGACATCGGCTTGACGCTAGTATGACGCCGCCTCAGTAGTGTTCTCCTTTCTTGTTCATCTAACGATATTCGTTTTCCCAGTTTTCAGACGAAGAGAAGAAGAAATCATTTGAATATTTTATTTACAAATTGACATCACACTTTTGAAATCCTTGGTCGGGGAAAGGGAAATTTATAGACATTCATTCTGTAGGAAACACACGCGACCCAGATCGAACAGGATTGAATATTTAAATAAATGAGTTAGACTTTTAAATCGATATTATTGATCATATTATTTTCATCTGTGCTAGCTGAGTTGAATATAAACTAATGTAAGCACTGGTCGGTGGTGCTAATACATGGATTTCGTGTTTCTCTCAGCGTTCTTTGAAGCTGCTAGTTTAAGATGCATGAAGGATAATGATAAAGTTCCTTGGGCAGGGTGTGAGGTGGTGAGGTTAAAATCAAAAAGGGGAAAAAGATGCATGCATGACGCACTTATTCTTATTTTCACTCCAATATGCAGTGATCTTCGTACTTCAGGTACCAACCCTACACTTAGCCGTCCTACCAAAGCGGAATAATTTTTGTTGTGTCACGAAAAGAAGCCGTAAAGAAACAAGTGCAGAATTCAATTTGCCCTACCTAATTTGAGGGCATAAGTATTTTTTTTTCGTTTTGGGTAAATGGTCTTCTTTTCGTTGCATCGATTTTCATCCAAAGAAATTTCCTTCATATGTCTCGAGTTCTCCAGACCATTGGTGATACAGAACGCACAGAACATAGGAAGGTCGTAGAATTTCACTACAACCATGCTTCTTACCACCGATATGTAACCTTTTTCCTCATCTGGGCACATCAGGCTCCAGATGAATTGAGTATGCTTCGAGTAACATCTTGTAACATTTTATCAAACAGCATGTTCAAACCACGCTATTGGCCCTCAGCAAGTTATCGATCCTACTAGGATGACGGGAAAGAATCCAACCATATCAAAACATGAAGCTTCCTGCGTTGCTGTCTCTTGCTTAGATTTCGAAGATAAGAATCTTAATGCCTAACCCTTTTTTTCTTTAGATATCAACCAAAAATTGACAAGGCGCGTGAATTGATTCTTTGGTAAAGAGATCTTCATATTTCGAGGAAAGGAAATCAGCATAAAATAGTTAATTGCGTGACTGAATGACAATGCTCGATCTTCAAAGGGTAATCAACGTGGGGCAAATCTAGCAATTTGCATATTTGCAGGTAAAACAGAGCCGTTAAAACTTCTTCTTCCTGTTTTTGTAAAAATGCGCCGTATTTCGCTCGATTGAGTGGTATGTTGTTCCTTCCGGAGCGTCATTTCCTTAGCATTTCCGGAGGTTCACGAGGCTTTGTCCATTTTGGAGCCTTATTTTCCGCGCCACGGCAAGGGTTTTGTTCCGCTTTCTGTGTGCTTATTAACCAACCATGTACGATGTAAAAGAATCCTTTTTAACAGAAGATTGGAAAAACTATAGATTTAATCTGCTCTTGTTCATCGTGGAACGGCAAAGAACTTCTTACATATACTGGTTAGTATGGTGCATCGTTTGCTCTTATTTTGACAATCAGGAACTGGAAGGGAAACTTGATTTCAAAAAATATTTTGGTGTATAGTTTTCTAAGAATATGAAAAGAGCGGAAGCATGAAGTGCAAATGTTTCTCGCTTTACAAAAGTTTAACATTCGATTTCTACATTTCGACATAGTGTGTTGAAAATAAGATATTTTCATAACTAGCCGGAAGGGGAATAGGAAGGAAAAAAGGAAGGAAGAAAAAATAAAATATACGGTCAAAAATGAGCAAAGCCAGAAATCAGACAGTTATACAAACATTTACGTATTTGCAATCCCGTCGGCTATTCTCGCAGAGAGACGAAGGCAGAACTCAAGAGAACTGTGAAAGTCAAGTGTAACATCCTACAGGTGTTTTTAATGATGTTGCCCTGCAATGCATCTTAAGACGTTTTCGTGTCTTCAAAGTCAAAACAATTCTGTGATAAACTTCGATCATTCTCCAATGCTTCTTAAAATTAAGCTCACAATTTACTTTTAGAAGTATACCTTTACGCAGATTCAGTCAGGGCTGCAAATCTTTAAAATTACCAAGGATAAACGTGGCATTGCAAATTTCACGTGCACAAAATCATAAGTTAACAGAGAAGCTGCAAACTGATGAGGAGAGAAAAAAACTAAATGTTTACAATAGCTGACACTTAAAGTATACCCTTGTCATAAACATTAAGGTAAAGGATAAAAACTTATGAACTAAATGCAAAACGTTTTGTTTTTGACTAACGTTCATGCTACATACCATGAACCTAATAAATATGCAACTTGTCAAATGGGGTAAATGACATTAATTGGTGTAAAATATGCAGGACTAGAAAGATTCAGTTTTAAGTGACAAACGTAAGCTGCAGGAGTCCGTATTGTTTACATCAAGGCTAGAGAGGTATTGTCGGTGAGTAGCTGGCTACAATTCGCATCTCAAAAAGCCTAATTCCTTTCATTAAATGAATAATTTTTGAATGTCTGCAAAAGGCTCACTAAACAATTGAAAAATCGACAAAATATGTCTGCTTCGCTATTTAATGTCTTTGACGTCTAACGACAATTAAAGCGGTGGGAAAGAACTTTTTTTTCTTTATATAAGGCGAGCCAAAATGTTATTAGCTAGTATTCAGTAATTGGAAATGTCATTTACAAATTTTCTCATACTTTGGAAGAACATCACTTAAAACATTGTGCCACCTTGAATATTTTTGACGTCACTCAACCGTAGAGCGACTCAAAGGCGGCAGCATCTTTGGATAAACAGTTAGCTGAATAGTTTCAACATGATTAGGTGTATAACAGGAAAGTTTGTTTTGCACGAAAGTAGAGCATCCTAAAATAAAATTACGTTATGCAAATGAATTGAAGCATCACCTTAAACAAAGTAAAGCTGGGAAGGAGGCGATAGACATGCAGATAAATAAGACTACGGAAAGCCTCTAAGCCCTACGCCAAATTTATCTGGCATTATCTCTCGAGAGCAATAGACATTCAGGTGTAGGTTGATTATTATTAGAAGACGCTGCATTAGTTTCCCCTTCAGTGATGCGGGGTTAAACAATAGCTCTGAAAAGGGTAACACTATGTAGAAAGTTCTGCTATGTATTTGTAGGATGCAAGTGCTACATGAATTTTTTACTGCGACACAAACAATAAAGGCTCTGGCTGCTCTGGCCCTTGAATCAAAGTTATCGAGGTTATATCTCCAGAAATGCTTTTATTCATATACGCTGCTTAAACTTCGCTGAAAGCTCTAAGCTAGTGCCGCTAGCTTAAAGCTTTAAGCAAAGTAGTCATGTTTTTATTCTTTTTCTTCGAAATTTTTCTACATCTTCGGTAACAGGTTTACCTGATTATCATTAAAGAAATATTTTACCCTTTCAAGGAAAGATTGTGAATTTGCCTGAAGCGCTGGAGATCCAGTTTGCTTCGTCCCTCTGCGTTCCGAGCATAATTTCCAGAAACAAATTCCTCAATCGATGATTTGAGCAGAATTATCAGCACTCCATTCAAGCTTACAGAAGTAGCCTGCGATGAATGAGTTCATAAAACTAAAACAAAACTTTTTGAAACTGACAACTCGCAAACTGAAGTGGCAAGACAAACGGACGTAATCTGAGAGCCGGGACGTAAGGTTTTCAGTTAAATTTCAAAGCCTTAGTTAGATAGTGATCTTTGGATATGGAGTCAAGCTTATAGTATTTTAAACTGATTTCCTAAGGTAAGAATTTTAGAAAGATAACTCTTACTCTTTGGTAGCTGACAAGACTGCATGTGCTCTTTGGAATTATTTGTCTACACATCCAAAAATAACAAGTTCGCTAAAAGAAAGTCATTTAGGGATTCAGTTTGGAACGAAAGCTTTAATTTCGTCAAATATTGTTTTGTAGGTGTGTCTAAGGTGACATCATCAAGCTAGAGCCTTTTCCTTGTGAAATTCGATGAATCAATCTTTTAGTCTTCTTAAAGGTGTGATCATAATAATGGAAGAGTTGCAACGAAAGGCAAGAAAAGTTAAAATTAATTACACTGGGATGGAAATAAAAACAAAAAAGAATAACAATACAGCAGATATGGAAATATATAAACTGGCATATATGCTCTAGATTGGAAATTAAAATTTGACGTGTTAGGTGTGAAGGGAAACTCTACCTATGAGTGGAGCTACACGATGTAAAGTGACATCTGTGAGAAATATTCTTACAAGCGTTCATCTTCCATCATGCTGATTTCTGTTACATGCCAGTGTTTCGCAAAGTTTGCATTTACGAATCATGGCCGAGATTATCTCCTGCATTTTCTATAGGCTGGATGAGTTACTCTTGTTAAATAGCATTAGGCTATGTACCTGAAAGGGCGTTCCAATGAATTAAGTAACTCCTTTTTTATTCTGTTATAGCTTGCGAATAATTTCATTCTAGAACTTCATTGATCAACATTACAATATCAAAAAGTCGTCAGTTCACCTTCTTATCAATGTGATCCAGTGCAAAGAGTTAAAAAACGAAATAACAACAAACACCTCTGGCCTGTGCACTCGGATGAGTATCTGTACAAATGAACAAACTTACAATTCTTTGAGCTTCTATCTTGAGAAATAAATGAATCAACTGATCCAAACAGATATGAGTAAAAAATTCTTTAAGCTTGAAGCTTGAAATCAGAAAAATTAAATCAGAAAGTATAGTTTAGGCTAAATAATAGGTTATTTCATACCTCAAAGATGCATGCATGTGCAGTCTGAGCAAAAACACCCATTGTGTGCTGCCTGGACTAGGTAAGTTCTTAGGAGCTTAGAATCACACTCTTCATTAAAAGATGGCTTAGACATTTTCAAGCATGTTTTATCTCTTTGTACAATTTCGATTGTTCATGTACATTGGACTACTCCTTGTGAACTTGTACATTGTTAACCTTAGACATTTTTTTGAAGGCAAAGTCATGTCTGATTGACTAGGTATCTAATGAAGTATTCAAGTTGTCAATTTGAAAACTGATAAACGACATCAATTGAGTTTGCTTTCAGCATTATAATCACTTCTTCGTGCTGAGGAACCCATAGTGTGCAATTTTCGCATCAAGACGGTTAAAGGCAATTTTGATAGGTAATTGATTCAATCTTTTGCGTAATTTTCATTCATAAAACGAATTTGAAAGGTATTTTAGCAGAAATAATCCATTCAGAGGGTGATCTACATTTCTGTTCAGGTGTGCTTCTGTATTTAGCTTTGCATTGTGTTTGACCATAACCCTTCCGTTTCAATCTGTCTTAATAATTTAAACCTGTGTTGTTTAGCCTCCAAAAGCATGGACATTTGCCCCACTTGCAAGTGGTGCAAGACATAAGGGAAATGTTTATTTTGGACAGAGGAAGTTTGATTTGTGTGAAAACGGTAGATGAAGGTCGATGAAGATGCATAAACAATATACTTAAGTTTTATTTGGGGGCGTTCTTTTAACAGTTTTTCCTTATTTGGTTCATGGGCAAACATAAGCACTCGACGGAGCGAACGTGATGTCTCTGAAAATTCGGGTGAAGATTCTCGAATGCCATAGGCTCGATACACGCAGACTATATCCGTTTATATTCAATTGTCACATCCCAGATTTAAAAAGAGTCAGGTTTGTTATGTGAGAAGAAAAAGGGCTCTTAAATATAAATTTCCTTGAGGCTGCTTCCGAGTGTCGGAAGCCTTTCAGTTATTTCGTTGGGTGGTTTATGGCGCACTTCTTACACGGATCAAAGAATGTAACTTTCTGTCACGCCGATTTGTCCATAGGGCTCGTGTGTATTTTGCTTTAACGTTTCAGAGTTTGTTATGTGTAGGCAGAAAAAGTCAATCAAGGTGTTAGATGTTATATCAGACACGCTCTTACATTAACTTTTGGATGAATACAGAGATGAGGTTCTTCCACACTGCTGGTTTTAATTACTTCTTTCCTTTAAATACATTTCTTGTCCGTTTAAAGCTGGTTGTGTACAAAGCCCTTTTCTGACAGGTTTTTTCTGACGTCGAGTTTTTAGTTAATTGAAGATATTTCAATATCCTTTTGTTAACCGGCTAAGATAAAAAACTCGCGGCAATATTTCAAACATTCGCTTCCATGGAACTGTTATGTTTCATAACCAATGAAAGATTCCGGTTCGTAAAATTCAGTGACAACTAATTGAAGAAAATATAATGGTATTCACGATATTATAAATCCTGTAAT
Source organism: Pocillopora verrucosa (assembly GCF_036669915.1). Taxonomy (NCBI): domain Eukaryota; kingdom Metazoa; phylum Cnidaria; class Anthozoa; order Scleractinia; family Pocilloporidae; genus Pocillopora; species Pocillopora verrucosa. The sequence goes on from NC_089314.1 coordinate 3,667,895, forward strand.
CCTCAAATCCGATCCGGGTATTGAGAGACAAAAAAGCGGAAAAAATATTTGCCCGGAAGCTGCTAATCTTAGGTCTTGTTTCCATGCCTCAATGAATTCAATAATCTTGATGAAAGTAAAAATTTTAGCGCACGATACCCTTGAACTAGCTTTACCTCTCGGTCTGATTTTTTTGAGGCCAGTAGTAGTTAAGTATTTGAAATTTTTTGTTCATTAAGCCACTGTAATAAGCTTTCCCTTTTGAAGTCGCTTGATAAATACTCTCTATTCTCTTTTTTTATGTACTCATTTAGCATTCTTCTGTGATAGTTGTCACTTAAGCCAGACATTCTCAACAATGCTCTTGAAATGTCTGTATCTGGCTGATAAACAGCCTTTACCCTAAGTTCACCATTGTCTATCACTGGGCTGGTTTTTGTCGTTTTACTTTGTTGTAGTCTTGGAAGATGCAGGTTTTTTTCTACTTGTCCCAAACCGACTTCGCGTTGACTTTTCAAATCAAACATTTGTGCTGAAACAAGGTTTCCTTCTGATCGTGAGCGGCTGCTTAGCTCCAAGCGTGTGCGATACCGATGGATCACGGGACTGCTTTTGCTTCCTTCGCTTAGATGCGCATGTGGCATGTGCACGTGAATTTGCGCGTTTTTACCACGTTGGCCGTCTCTTTGTCCATCTTGTTTTCTTCTTGATTTTGCCTTTACGTCTTTTCCTTGCATGGCTCTTGATTCCTTTGAACAGTTTGCTCTGTTCTCACAGAGAAACAACGAATGAAATGTTGCATTAGCAAAAACATTTGATGTGTTATACTGTTGATATATGTCAGATGTATTTTATGAGATCAAATTAATATTCTGTCTTTCAAACCATAATTGTTCTGTCTTCTTAGAGTAGAATATTTGCCTTGTCAAGAAACGTTTGCATTTTATCCTAAAAAAAAACAATAACTACACGATGTTTATGAAGGGAAACAAACAAAGCCAATACAGATGTTCTTTAAAGAAGAAGATGCTCCGTAAAAGTAACACCAAAAATCTTAACGCACAGTATAATACATCTATCTCCTCTAGGCAAAAAATAAAGGAATGAATAAATGAATAAATCGTTTTCATTGAATGAGGGTCTCAGTGGGGTGATGGCTTTCACGGCTATTGGTTAACTTCACTGAGACCCTCTAAAGTTAGTCAACGGCATAGCATTTTCCTGTTATATCAGTGATTCCCTTACCAGTTTACTTCAAAAACCAGCCTCTTTAACGCTTATTGATTAATAGAAAACGATTTCTTTTTCCGAAGCAATGCTCGATTGATTCAATGATCGATCTTCAGTGACTCATCGATGTTTGTTGAGATTTTCAAATAAGGCAGAAGTTTCCCTTGTAAATAACACTAGAGAGGGCACTTTGTAATCTTGGCAAGTTTAATGCAAAAACAGGGAAGTGCGTATTAGACACTCTGAGAAAAACAGGTGATAGCTGCACGTAATAATATTAAAAGATATGACATGGCAGTTTTAGTCGCCCTCTGGCTACTGATTAATTTGTGATATTTGCTTTAAAACGCCGAACAAAGCTGTCGTCATTAGCCATTCATTCAACTTTTCGCTTTTTATGCAACGGTTAAGGCAAAAACCGTGTTTTCTCGCAAATTTACACAAACTTTCTTTTAACACAACAATGAACTAAGATAAATTTTCCAGAATATTGCTGGGATGGATCGCTATCACAAAATCAATTCGTTATTGATCTTTCTCTGCAAGGTAAGAAAAGTCATAACTAGATTACGTCCAAGAACAGAGATATGGCTTTCAGTGATCGCTATAATTTCCTATCTCAGTTTTTGTATTGTTGGAAAGATAATGCTCAGGAATTGAACTAAGATGCCTACTTTACCACCCACGTTAAAAAAAAAATAATACATTCGCCGGGCAATGAGTGACGCCTGCCTAAATGGCCCGAAGTATTGAATAGGAAAGACAGACAAATATAAATCGAAATAGCTACGATTGTATATCACCACACGAAGTAAACGAAGTAAACGCAAAATAGGTTAATCAAACCTGGAAATGTCTTCAAAGTTGGAAATCCGGTATTCTGAATTCTTACCGCGGAAGTTCTGGAAAGATCGCCAGTAGTTAGTTAGAGTTTAACAGTTAGATATGAATTTTAGCTGACGTGGCGTAACTAATGTAAAACTATATTGACCCCTTTCAAATAAGTCACTGTATCGTAAAAGAGCCATTTTCTCTTAATCGTTTCTTTAAAGAACTATAAAATACTTTCGTTCAATTTCATGCTCTTTTCTTTTCTTAGTATGACGCGGCGTTTTCATACTTGCCGTAATATGGTGCAAGAGTTCCAAACATTCTTTTTTTGTTTATTTCTTTGATTGTTCTCAATTTTGTTCGATTGATCAAGCTTTTACAAACATTAGAAGAAAAAAGTAAGTTGAATGGGTATAGAGAGATACAAGCTACGATTAGCCACTTATAATTTGAGAAAGGGCTTATATTTATAGGCCCATTTACTGCTAATGTGGACATACTTTAAATAGACATATTGTCTTTCTGTCCAAATTTTTTCGCTGACTCTGCACTTCAATGTAAGGTTCTTATGATACAAGGTTACATAATGTAGTTACGGTGAGTGAACCCACAGCAAAAAATCTACTGGACTTTGAAACATAAATATATATATTTTTTTTAAAGAATCAAAGGTCAGGTGTGCAACCAGACATTTTCTTCGTCGAACTGAGCCAAATGCGCATTCTAAAAGAAATACGACTGAAAAGTTCTGGCCGCTTTTTATGCATCTCGCTTTTGAGAGGAAAATAATTTTCTTATCCTTCCTGTTAAGGTGATCATTTTTCCGGCTTAAAAGAAACAAAACAAGGTATATCAATCCTGTGATAGTCTATTCGCTCATCCTGGTAAACTGTCCGGTGATTGCATTTACCCACACTACTGATAAAAAGAAAACAAATTTTCGCGTGAATAAGTGGTCTGGTACATTAGGTGCTTTAACTAATTGAGGAATTTTAATAGCCGGGTCTGTATCTTTTCCTTTCGCCGGAAACCCAATAAAAATAACTCCATGATTACCAGACACTACTGCATCAATTAGACGAAATGCGAGCGTTGTAACGTCTAGCATTACAGTCATCGTGTCTCTAAATTGACAGTGACCTTGACATTTTCAAGGATATCAAGAAATCCTTGATGTGAAAAAGGCTGTTCCATTCACTCTTCAGCATTTTCTGCCTTTACTTTCGTCTGCGAAAATGAATTTTCATTTTTACGATTCCTCGTAGCTGGTACAGAAATGATACAAAAAAAAATTGTTTGTGCCAAGCATTCGGTCACTCAGCTACACAAAATCGTCCTTGAATATAACCAATCAGTTGAGTTTCACGAGAAGGCTTTAAATGTTCGAGTTTTTCACGTGAAACAAATCAAGTTTACATGTACCTCCCGTGAGGAGCGCGTCACTGGAACTAGCCTCACGCGTGCAAGCTTTAATGATCGGCGATCATTTGAGTTTCACGAGACTCAAACTAGTATGTGCTATCCCACAACAAGTGGGTTTATATTCACGTGAAACAAATTTGGGCAAGTTGCTTCTTGCTTCGCAGGACTTTTATCAAGGTATCGTCGTATTTGTATGTTATATTCTGGATCAAGACTTGTAAATCTGTGAACTTGTGTTTAAAGGTAACTAGTTTAAGATTTTTTACCGCATTTATTCCTCTTTAAACTTTCGAATCTTTAGCTTTCTTGTATCATCTTATCATCATGTGACAGACTTCGATTCTACATGTATAACCCTTATAAATAATGTTTTATACTTCTAGTTCGCAATAATCGAACACATGGCTGTTGCAAACAGTGTGATTTCTGCCTAAAATTAGGAGCAAAACGTCTACCATTTTCAATTGACCGCAGGAAGTTTTGAAATAGTTGCCAAAGACAAGAACAAAATGATGAAACATCACACAGAATCCAAGATTATCGTTTTGTACATATTTTGCAACATTATTTATGTACTATTTTGCATGATTTTTGAATTTCGATTCCAGAATTCATGATAACAAGAAGGAATTGAGGGTGTGCAAAAATCTATGATTTTATCTTTCACATCTTTTTGAGAATTTTCGTTTGTTCAAGATGAAAGCATTACCAGTCAAATAACTGGTTATCAGGAGTGTTTACGCTCGAACGCTTTAGTCATTTTAAGTAACAGCTCAATAATAAACTGACGCATCTGCCTCATCTAAATTAAACACACTGTTTACAATGAACGGAGTCATTAACACCAGGGTGAAGAATATATTCAAATGGAAGTAACAATAACAAATTTTGCCCTATGTTTTTGTAATACTTTCTTCACTGATTCACTGACGCAATTGTTTAATTCTTAGAACGAAAACATATCCTGTCGATGTTTTTCTTCTTATAGACTACTTTGACGACGGATTACAGCTCTAAAGGTAAGATTTAAAGTATTAGAATAGTTACAAGATAGAAATATTAAGTCTCGCCTTCGCCACGAATGCAAAATTGAGAGTTTTCCAAATTTTTATTTTATTTATTTTATTTTTTTCTCTTTTGTTTTTCTCTTTCTTTTCTTCTCTTTTTCGTCGCCACTCGATTTCTGTTTTATAAGTGCCAAGCACAACAGTACAATACTTTAGGATATCTGGGAAATCAAAATGTCCATTATAGGATTGAAGTCTTTCCGAGTGCCCGACATTGTAACATATCACAGTCGCACAGATTGTTCTGGTAATTCTTATAAATGTTTTGTTCAGACATTCTTCGCGGTAAATCGTTGAATATCAAATTATACATGTAATCCCATGTAATCTATCAAAAGGGTCGCGTTTTAAAAGTCAGAATCTTCGATTTTATATGCATATTTACAAAGATTACGAGTCAAAAAGAAGATTAGCATAGAGGACATTTTAACGTCTTACTTTTCATTGCTAATGATGATTTGGTTCTTGATACGTAGTAACCTTACAACTAGATCACTATGTTAAAAATAACTATCATAGGGCGAATGCTATCTTCGATCAATTTCTGGCAAAAGTCAGGTTCTTTCGTGCTTTACTCCTATTTTTTATATTTTTTGCACAAAGCAGATTATTTATTCATAAAGTTCTGATCTCCAGCAGCAGATGTTTAAAAATAGTCTAAAATGGAAGGTATAATCCTCAAGTTTTAATTCTATCTTTTCCTTTGGAATCACTTCGACAAATTAGAATCCCAGCAAGGGTGCGTTGAGGTATTCTTGTATCCTGATTGTGGATACATCCACAATCTTCCACTTAACAATACAATAAACAACCTTGTTGTGTCCCTGGATGTCAGAATGCAAGTCACTTCAATGTGAATTTCATATATCAGTATTAGAGAGGTGTCAGATTGTAAGCATTTCCCCTAAGTGGTCAGTAATCCTTTTTGAAGGTCTTAAAGTCATGCACGATTAATCAAGTGAAAAATCGATATGTCCGTTTTATTTGAAGTTCAAACGGCATTAACTACCCCTTGATAATGTGTCCTCTATTTTATTGTTCAAAGATACATGACCGTTGTTTCACTACCGAGTCCGCATTAGAACCTATTTAGAGGAACGTCTTGCAATTGTGCGAAGTGCTTCACTGAAAGTCATTCGTTCTTCATTCCATAGTTCATAATTAAAGTGATATATCATGTCTCTGAACGGATCGAACGTGAAAGAGGAGGAAGATACGAAGTTCACAAAACTCTTCGTTGGAGGAATTCCTTATAATACAGCGGACGGAACTTTAAGGGAGTACTTCGAACAGTTTGATGACATTGTGGAAGCTGTAATCATCCGTGAAAGAAATAGTCAAAGATCCAAAGGATACGGATTTGTAAGTGATCTTATAGAAAACATATTTTAAGTTGAGTGACAAAATTAGGCTGTGGAATGTAATAATTTTATCGGAGGGTTTGTCCGTGAGGGTATGTGGGTCACTAGGTCACGAGGAAAATTCTTTAGCCAGATACCGATTCTCTGCCACTGCCAACTGCATGTGGTAGACTTATTTACTACATCAGCGAGGTTAATGCACTGATATTTAACCTGCTTCTGTAAAGCATCAGTATTATTTCCATGATGGGAAAATACATGATAAAATTATATCTGCGTGAAAGATGTGTTCGCAATATACATTTTTAAATCTTTTTCTCGTTCAAAGGTTACTATGGCCACTAAAGAGGGAGCCAAAAGAGCATGCGTCAACAAAAGGCCAATGATCGACGGTAGGCGAGCCAATGTCGACCTGGCGTATCTTGGTGCAAAACCCAAACCTACTAAAATGCCTCAAACAGATGATGCTGCCAGCCCAGAAACTAACGGTGTTCCTGCCTCGCCTACAAACTCTGAAGCTGCTACAGACAGTGGAGCAGAATGGGCTCCCGAAGAGTTCAGTCCTAAGTTCAAGAACCCTCAAGGTTACAATGTTGGCTTTAAGTATGACACAGGACATCCATCTCCTCCTATACCGATAATGATCCATCCAGCAGAATTCAAGCCACCAAACGTCAGCAGCATGCAGACCTACAATTCCAATATGCCAATGATGAACAACGTGGCGTATTACGCAGGAAGTATTCCACCTTACTCCTCACCAACCAATGCAGGCTTTGACCCCAAGTTCATTGATCCCTCCACTGTTAGTTTAGTAACCTATGTCCCTCAAGTGCCTGTGACATCTGCTCAACAAAATTCCCAGAGTCTTAATGTGCAATGTCTGCCACAGTACAACCATGTTCCACAACCACTATCAACGACGAAGCTGATCCCAAACCCCCGCTATGTCTACCCCATGCCAGTGTGGTATGTGGATCAGGGCAGGATACCTGGTGGGCAGGTCAGTTTTGAACCTGTGAGTAACTACTCCCAGATACCTTTCAACTCCAACTCTGTGGATGGAAGCAACACCTTTTCCACTTGCAAAATGTATCCCATCACAACTTATTTCTGACACGTTTTACTTGAATTAACATACCTTATGAAGGAAATTTGCGTTTTCTACAAGTTATCATGGACTCAGTATATAGTCAGCCTATGAACAGATAATCATCGCAACAGGTTTTTTAATTATAATAGTTATTTTCATAAATTATTTTCTGATTGTCAAATCTGACGCACCTAAAGTAATTTTTACACCTGCTCCTATATGCACGAAGCAATAACTTTTTTCCTTATCTGGGCATACACTGAGATATGTTACGCCAATAACTGTAGAAAGAACCTGCCTCAATGTACATCAGTGCGATATAGCCATGTAAATTACTAAATAAAATTAAATCAATCAAAACCAAGTAAACGCTGTTTTAAAGCAGCCTCATTTAGGATAAGTTAATTAAGGTATAAATACGTCACTTGAACCAGCTCAAGCTATCGAGAAAGTACCTTCGTGACGATGTATTGTATCAGTACATGCTAGAACTTTAAACGATCATTGACAAGAGTAATTGTACCGATAAGTTTATACGCAGGCGTATCAACTAAATGAAATTACGGATGTTATTATAAACACTTTAGTTATGCTGTAGATATCATAGAAACATTCACACTTTTGTAATGTACCGAGGACTAGATTTCATTCACAGTAATTGAATAGGTAAATTCAGATTTAATTGAAGTCGCCTGTTAGTTCGATTGAAACATCGGAAATAACTCAGTCAAATCCATCCGTTTATTTTAGAATAAAATTTCTACTGTTTTGTCTTTGCAACAAGCTTTTATGTCATGTTAGTCTTGTGTTAGAGGATATGTCATGTTGGCGTACATTGAGAAACAAAGGTTTCCTTTTTTCTTTCGCTTCACATTTTCAACGTGCAGTTAGTGAAGGCGAATTAGCCAATGTAGCTGACGTCTTAGCCGGCCAATTTATTGCGACAGAAGGCAACACTCGAAAGAACATCTTTTCCATATTCGCTTCAGTGGCCAATTTGCCTTAAATTATCAACGATACATGACAATCAACTAAATCAAAGATGCGTCTATCCATAAACCGTTGTAGACATGAACCAAATCAACGGCAACATAATCAAATTGAACGAACATTTTTACTACTGTGTATCCCTAGCATTCTGTAATATGGTTTCGTACGCTGATGCTTCAAGACATTTTTTGAGATACATCAGCTACGCGTCAGAAAAGAGGCCTGAACTACGATTATTCTCTTTCATGAAAATAAAACAAAGACGGTCCTTACCTTTAGCCTTATGATGCTTCAACACGTTGTTCCATCCAGAATACGTCGATCTTCGTGAGGTCGTGTTCACTTTTCACATAGAGAGATGTGACGACTGCAAGCCTGATCAAATCAACCTCTTGACCGCAGGAACTGATCACTATAATGGGTGACGCAATTTATGTGACGATGTCGGTTAGCAAGTGAATGTCACAAACTACTACATCAATCATTTTTTCGTTCTTCATCTTATTTATAGCCCTCATGATTTATCGGACAAGCGTTCGCCTCAGCCTGAGTAAATACAAAACTTTACTTCGAAGAAATCTTTGCAATGAATGATTTACGCAAGATTCAAAATTATTTTCATTTTTTTTTTTTGCACATCTCGTAGAGCTAGATCACGCAATGATTTGTTACGTTTGTATGTAACACTTTAATCGTTAACAACGTCATTATTATTATTGTTATTATTATTATTGTTATTATTATTATTATTATTATTATTATGAATGTTTCATCGAGTCTATCTGTATTAACCTTCGAATACGTCCAGGTTTAGTGTTTTGAAATTATTCTTTTTATTTAAAGAAAGTTCATAACATGTCCAAACAGCAGCAGCGGCGGCGATACAAAAAACATTATTTTTAGTGATTCGATTCAGAATAATAGTCACGTTCGTGTATTCACGCGGTAAGATAAATAATGGCATTTCCTTCACGTCATCTGCGTGACGTCAATAAACTAAGCGAACGTTTCAGAACGTAAGGAAACTAAAAATGAAATAAAATAAATAATGATAAAGACATGTGTTGGAGAATATCACCGGCAACTTATCCTATTATGTTAATTTCTCTATCTGACTATTTATTTAATATTTAATAGACGTCGCCCTTTGTCTGAAAAATATCCACGATATTTGTTTAGCCTGTAAAGATTCCAAGTTATGGTATTCCTCAGTCTTCATCTGCGCGGTACAAAAAATCGTCAGTTTGGACAAAAAGAACAGAGTGCAAATAGGGGAGACAAAAGAATATTGAGTACATGAATGAATAGCTAGGCTAAAAGGAATCATAGGCAACAGGCTTAAAAAATGTAAACCATCGAGCTTGTTTGTGATAATGTTATACTCTAATATAATGTGACTGTCAGCTCTCTAAAACTTGGAAAAGAATGAACTCGACCGACGTATTAATTGCCCTTAATATAATTCAGTTTGGGCAAAACAAATTAACTGAAACATGGAAAATTACTGATACATTTTTCAGGTTTTCAGATTGGACTCGAGGTTATAATGATGTATTTGCGGGGGGGGAAAAATCTTTAGAAAAAAAGCTCTCTTTGTTAAAAGTAGTTTAACGCTTGCAAATACGCCGTGCTTTCTAATTTTTAAAACGGTTTACAGTTAGAGGTCTTATGATAACAATGTTCGGTCACGGTTCTCTTGTACGAATTCTTCATTATGCATAAGATATAATAGTTCATCAGGAGTATGATTAAGGATCAGCCTAAAGGAAGAGGATCTTATTAGCCTCAAAAATTACGTGTTCCTTAGGATTCGTGGGACGTATCCGTTTCTCTTACGAACAGAGCTGAAGCATTGCATGGTTTCGACCCGCTTATATAACCACTGACGTAATCATAGGTCTGACGTCGTCACCAGATAGGTGTAGATCCGGTCAGTTTTTATTGTATCAAGTACAGAACACTAAAAGAACCTACAAATGATTTACTCAATAGGAATTAGAATAATGAGGCAAATGTAGTTTGACGTGAAAGAAACGACAGCAGCTAACCAGATGATATGAATGAAGTACAGAGGAAAGCGAGAGCGAGGTACTTTGAACAAGAAATTTGGAATAATTTGTCGAAGCAGAACTCTTTTGAGGACCGCCGATTAAACCTAAAACGCAACAAGCTGGGAAAGGACGAGAACATCGCGGTGAAATCATGGAATCAGGAACAATTGCTCATGTTGAGGAGAAATAAGAAACTGCATGAACTCTTGAATGGTTCACATGAACATTTTACTCAAAAAAGCAACCAGCTTATTCCACCTTCAACCCATGTAAGTCTTCCATCGTTAGGCGCACAACAAAGACCTCGATCAACATCTTCAAGTGCCCAGGGGAGTACTGATTTTTCATCACGATCTAAGGAGCCAGCTCGACCGAGATCACACACTGAGCAGATGTTGTCAGCAAAAACAGAACATTCCGTCAGGAAACAGTCAGCTCAAGAAGAAATCAGCTTGCCCTCAGTTTCTGCAACGAAAGTTCGACGCACTACGCATTCCGCTTTTTCGCAAAATACCAGCTTATCAAGTAGTGAACCCTTTATGCAAAGAAAAACAAGCTGGACAAGACCATCGACACAAATTCATCGGAGGACTGACATCACTTCTTTATACGATTAAATTCGGTCCATGTTTTTATATCAAGGAGATTAAACGCTTCAGGAATCCGTCTGGTAGATGAACCTATATCAGCTCGAATGTTTTATAGTAAAGATTACCATCAGAGCAGTCATGAATGAAACGGAAAAACACAGATATCCTTTTAAGAGCGGAATGCAGGCTGAGATATTGGACCCTGTAAAAAATATTAATGAAACAATGAAGTAACATAATTATCATCATTAAGAGAAATAACTACATCCCAGAAGAAGAGGAGAAACATATTTAAGAGCTGGAAAAAGCGAACTTCTGATCAATGTAGGACTTGCACTGCAACTTTAATCCTATTAAAAATTGATTAATGAATGAAAGAGACAAAATAGTTGATTATAAATGTCGACTAAAACGAAAGTTTTAGATCTTCAATGAGCTTGAATTATAAGAGTTAAGGCTACTTGGGCTTGATCATTTTACTTGTTAAGTAATATACTCCAGTCTTACGGACCATGGAGATACAACTCCATCCACGTTTACTAAGCTAATTCTGGTGATTGCAACAGTTAAACTAAACATTATTTCGTAAGTTCCGCTTATCATGATAATTTATTTGTTTATCTCTCGAGGCGCTTTTTTTCCTTGCTTTATTTGTTTTGTTTTGTTTTTTGTCCTAAGGTTTTCTTTTGTCAATTTTGTTCTGCCTTCTGTTCTTCTTCGTCTTCTTCGTCATCCTCTCACTGGTTTGATTGCGTGAGAGGGCAACTGAACTGCGGAGTTTGCTCAAACTTTCAGCCTAAATTTTCCACGTTTATTCTATTCCAGGCTGATCTCCACTAGCCTTTTGTCAAACTTACTTCTTCTTGGTTAAAATACTACATCTAATAGTCGGTTTCCTTAAATCTTATGATCGTGAAATCGTATGATCGTGGTAGGAAAGCGAATGCATAATAGTCGTTTATATAGGAAGGGCAATACAAGTTTGCTTTATGTCTCCTTCCGAAATCTTTACGCTCGGAGAGTCCATCAGCAGAGGCTGCAGAAATCTATTCAATTTGGTTTATCACGGGCTCTTTCGTTCTTTGTCTTCCTACGGAACTAATATCTGTACTTTCCCTTGGCACTAGAGAGTATGAAAATAAGTTTCTAGATTTATACAACTTCCACAAAAAAGGAAAAAGACGTATAATCCAACTTAATTAATTAATTTTTCAGCCGGTTTTCTCACTTCACCAACTACGCTTTAATTTGTGATATTGAAGCATTACCCATGTAACGACATGGCTGTTTCTGATTTATATTTTCTTCTTGTAAGAACATTTAAATGAAAACAAACAAAAAAGCAATAAAAAATACCTAGTTTTGAAGAAGGAAGAACATTCTGAAAAAAAATTGTGTTGATAACATGCCATTAACCGACATGATAACTCAAATTTGAACTTAAATCTCGATGTAGTTTCTACTATGCTGTTCCGACAGAAGCCCTCCAACAATCTGATTTAGCAGCTTTATTTACAGTTCAATTTCAGTGAACAAGATGTTTCCGGAAACGTTTGGTAGGAAGGTTTTCAAACTTTTATAATATTTTGTTCAAGCTTTTAATCCTCTCATTTAATTAACACGAGAAGACTTCCAGAGTTTTGTTCCAATCAAATGGAAGTCACTTATTTGCATGTTCAATTTGTCTGTAAAGGAAATAAGCGCAAATTAATTAGTTCGAAGCGATTCCACAGAGGTCGAAAATCGCAACTACTGCAAAATAGTGCTTGGTTGAGTCATGAACCTTATACGTATGTACATCCTTTCAAAGTAATGATAATCCTGTCACTTTATCTTCTCCCGTCGGAGGTATCCCAAATTCATCAGCAGTTAAACTCTTATCATTCACGCAATTATCCGCGTACGGCTTGACCCAATTTATATCTTTCTACAACAAATAAATAGAGGATATTTAAATAGATGCATAATCATAATAATAATAATAATAATAATAATATTAATAATAATGGTATTGGTATTAAAAGCCTCTCTGCGTTCTATTTAGCGCATAAAAATTTTAATGATAAAAGTAGTAAGAAAGCACCCCCATGCCTGTCTTGTGTCTTGCGGTTTTGTGCACTTTTAGGTGTCAAGCGTGAGATCGAGACAGGTTTGGAGTGAGGATTGTTGAAGGCGTACACAAAGCTGTGAATTACTCAGACTACCTGTTCTGTGAGGTTTTGATACTAAATCAATTAAACGATTCGCTAGGATTTATATCTAAAGCGTGATAATTAATACACGTATAGTCTCTCTGTGATTATAATTACCTAAATATGAAGTAGTAGATATACGTTACGTTGACAAAATAAAAATAATCTGCGTTGAATGTGACCTACATAGCGGAAGAAAGCAACCCCTATTAAATATCGGCGGGCTAGTTCCTCGAAAACTGAAAAGGAAAAGCACAGAACTGGTCTTCTAACATATCTGCATTGCTTGTATTTCCTGGTTTCTTCGAGTGAAGATGCCCGCCGCTTGAACGAGTTTTGAAACCGCATTTGAAATCATGTTGGAAACATGATATATTTTCGAGAGCTAAATATGGCTGATTGACACCGACACAATTTTTTTTGTTTTATGTTCAGGAGAATTCAGAAACAAAAAAAAGCTATCAATCATTTTGTTTTATCTAATGCCAGCATGAAACAGTAGTTCACTTTGTCCATTTATCAAAGAGATCATCGAAGACGAGATTATAGTTTATATTCTCTTGCCGAATACGAAAAGAAAAGTTCCTGTAGGATGCATGACACTTTTAGATAAACGTATTAAAAATACAGCCCTAAAATTTAAAATCGAAGATTCCAGATGTTTCCATATAGCTTCCCTCATGAATTGAGAGTAAATTAACTTGGCCTTCTTTTGATTAAATGCAAGGCCATGCAATACGTAATACTGTAAATTTCTAAATTTAAGGCCCTTTAAGTTCTTACCACAAATGAACACCATTCGCTTCAAACCTATGCCTAAGTCCTCCTCCCCTAGAGGTCGATCGGCCCACAAACCATAATCTCCAAACGTTAGCCGGGTTGATATTTAAACCAATGGTTTTCGCACATAGTCATAAAGTATGTACGTATGTGTAAGCATGTTCACATGGCAACCCATCGACATGTTACTTCCTGAAACATTCAGATCAGTCGGTCATCCAAGTGTAAAAGGAGTTTTCACGTACAGACTTTACATCACCCCGTCGCGCGTGCAAATACACACGCTCGGTCTTTCCCATAAAGATTTAAACACCTTATCTAACAAAAACATGAATTCCTATCACAGCGTAATCGGATTTTCAGTAAAATTGAAAGACGCCGATGTCTTCTACAACAGTGGGCAGTTGAAGAAACGTGTTCCTTAAGGTCATCCCCTAACATGCACGTTTTTTTGCTTTAATCTGGCGCAGCTTAGAGCATTAAACCGTGGAATAAAAGAAAAGAATCACTCAGTCGTTAAAGCATCAGATTTCATGGCATGATTTCTTTTCAATTGCGCCATGATAATCGAACAATGCGCACAAATCAACGATTCTGTGATTCGTGCATTTAACAATAAATGTTTGACTGAGTGACAAATTCTTTCTATTTTAATCGTAATTATTTCCTTTGATCAAACACCATGTCGTGACCTCTGCATTAAGACTGACATCCATGTGAAGTTCCATCACATCGCAACTGATTTCACAGCAAACACATCCGTGAATTTGATACCGGCACAAGTTCCGCGGAAGCTTAGACGTTGTAGTTTTAAAGGAGCAATGAGGACTGTAAGGAAGGCCACTCCAATTAATCAGTCTTCCCAACTCGAAGAACTACCAAATCCTAATATTATGCTACCGAGACGATCGTCATCTTCATCGCATCTACCTTCATTGCGTGAGGGATCTTCGGATTGTAACGTGCCGTCAAGAATTACAACACCTCATGCCTTTTCAGACACTGAACAGGGAAAAACCGAAATAATAGCACTGGTGGGATTGCCTTCACATCCAAGACGAGGGAAGTTGTTCAAATCGGCCTTAGAGAAAAGAAGCTCCCACGAAAACTCTTGGCTACCAAATCTTATTAAAAGAGACTTGAAAGAGAATGTCCAACTACTGCCGGCACCTTCATCTGAATGGGTAGAGAGAGTACATCGCCCACAACACTACGAACTTACTAGAACAATTTCACATCCAGTCATTTTTAACGATGGAAAATTTTCTCTCGTCACAAAAATACAAAACGATACATGCTCTAACAGTTTGCCTCAACTCAACAACGGAGAGACTCCACGCAAAGGAACCGAAGAAAAACATTCAGCTGACCTCAGAAGACATATCGAAAAAGAGGAGTTGGACTATGATTTATTCACGACTAAAGCTGTAATTTTGGAGCGCTTTTTAAACAGTCAGAGTTAGGTATATACACATATGTATATATGTGTATGATCAGTAAAGTATAAATTATTAAGGACACGAAATTAGCCTGGTTGTCATTTATTTCAAGTGACAACAAATAATTCCGGGGTTAGAAGACAAGATCGCGACTGAAAGTTAAAGAATTATAAACTAAAGAAAAAGAAAGACTGCAAGGAAGGCTTTACACGCGTTAAGGTATTTAATATTTTGCTATCAATAAGATAATACTTGATCTATTAAAAAAGGGTGGTTTATAGTTATAAATTAAATAACTCAATTCTCTTATCGAAAATGATTTGACATGATGTAAAATATTAAAGTGTGAAAGTATTTGTATGATTTGAAATTGAAGTGAGAAAGCTATTCTTAAATATTGGGATGGATATTCTAATAAATGTTCAGAACTATGAAAATATTTTGTTTTGTTGTTAACTTGAAACCTATTGGGTTTTCCTATTTTGTCGGTTCGCGTTTGTCCATATATTCGAGTCAAATCAAAGTTTTTTATAGGGTTAGCTTCGGTTTAGATGGAAACCGGTTGGTTCTCGGAATAAGACAATTTTAGAAAGATACCGTTCAGATGGATCAAACAAACAAACAAAAAAACAGAAAAGGAAACAACACTTTAAAGTTCAAATGGATCTCGACGCTGTCTAAAGTTCGCTTTTAATTGATATTTATTGAACCACTGTCTAATTTGGAAAACGAGTGATCCATTTCGTGACCTTGCAGTGACGTTCATGAAAGATGGAAAATTATTTTTAACTCGGGGGGGTTTAAATTAAAATTCTTATAGTGTGTCTCTTTCATTTCATCAATACTCATCAAAAGAATATATCAATCGTAACGAGTATCTACGGGTATTTTAAAGGAATTTGTTATCTGGAGTGACAGAATGTCGGACATTTGTGTCATCTATCATTTTGCATATTTTGGAGTTGAAATAAATCAGCGCTAGACAAAGTCTTTAACTGACGGGCTTGTTTTTCTTTCAACAGTTACGTGTTATCTACCGACCTTTAGGTCTCGATAATTCGTAGATAGTAGTAGATTACCTGCAACTTTGCACGTTTTTCGGTTGAGTACGTGCTCCAGTTTTCGTTCTAGCAAGGCAAAGGTCATCTCATAACAATGTCGGCATAGCAAATTGTATATCTGTGAATTTCTCTCCAAAACAATTATTTGTTAAACAAACAAATGTCTGGTTTCGTTCACCACAAAGGGTTGCCCGCATTCCATAAAGTTAAGTGTGATAAGAAAATTTTTAATTGGACCCGTTGTTTAACTTAGTGTCTTATCTTATCTAGCTTTAAATTAAGACCATATCGCTTTTGAGTTTTTTTTTTCTTTCTTTCGTCCATGTTTGGTGTCTCTTAAACGTTTGAAGGAATTTCAAACAATTATCAGTATTTTTTAATTCACATTATTTTCATGTTTATTGGCTAAAAGGTTTTCGCGATTTCTAGTCATTCTCCGTTCCTTAAATCCAATCAAACAATATAAGAAACGAAACAAGAAGGAATAAAATCAATTTCCTTCCGATCCAAGGCACTGAATCAATCTTCTGCTTTTTTTAGTTTTGTGCAGATCGAATCAGTAGCCGGTGCACGACGCTATTTATTTATCTTTATGTGTAAATGATTAAGAAATTAGGAAATTGGACCCAAAAGTCGGAACTAACATGAACATTTTGAGGTTATTCTTTAGCACGGCAGTTGTCCTGACTCATCATTTTGAACGCGTGGGTGACGTCAGTCAGTAACATAATCGTGAATCCCCGACCCACTTGTGGTTGCTCAAATGGCGATATTTTAAAATGGTCGAAGAATTTTAAATGATTTTTTCTATCAGAGTAAGGTTAGAGTGTTTGTGGATATAAATACGATAAAATTATTTATGAAGTACTTCAAAAGGAGTTTTTAATTTACTCAGGTCAAATTCATAACACTTTGCGATGGTCGAGGCACCTGCTGAGCGTTAAATTAATACTTCATTTTCTACTCCACTATTTAATTTTAAGACATAACAAAAGAAACATTTTAATCATGCTTTTTAGCACCGGCATATTTTCCCCTTTTCTTTAAAAACCGTATCTCTTTCTCTCTCTGTCTAATATGCTCGCTTCATGATCATGAGCCATTTCGAAATATATGCATACAAATCAAATTTCTGTCCTTCAAAAATCAAGATACCATGACAGCGTTTACCACAAGTTTCCTTAATTTTGAGTGTATTAAGTTATATCATGGTTATCATTTTTACGAGGAAATAGTTTATCAGAGTGGTCGAGATCTTATGGAAAAAGTAAACAGAATTAAGCGTTTTTCCCGGTAGCAGAAGTGGAATCATGTTTGATCTTATTAAAAGAAAGATTCAGTTCATTGTTATTTTAAAATTACCTTGTCGTGTCAGCATGTGAGCATTTCGCAATTGTTTCATTTAACTGTCGTCCTACGCAACAAAGAGACCACTTTTATACGGTCACGATCGGTCAATGATATTGCCAACAAGCGTAAGATGGACTTTAGCTTCGGTTGCTTTGCTAGAAGTGGCCAAATTGATCGATTTAGAAGTATCTACCTCTTTTGAAATAGTGTCAGTGATAATAATAATGATAGTTTTAATGATAATAGTAAAATACATCTAAAGTGCTTCCTTTGTTTTTATTGTCATTTTCTCACTGAATGACGATCTTTTCTAAAATATTCACTTAAAGAAAAGAATTATGATCATTTGCGTGTACGAGATCGTTCGCTGACTTGCGTTATTTCCTTTCTCCGGAAAGAGAGGTACAACCTAATGATTCTTTCCGAGTCAGAATAATACTAAATGTTACATTTATCCCTTGTCATGAGCAGTTCCGTATACACTATTTTCCACATAAAGCAAAACTTAATATATCCATGAGCTATTTTCCGACACCATGTACGCTTGAAGCTTCCAAGGCCGGCATTTTCGGCATCTTGGTTTGAATCGTATGAACTGGAAAACAGAGGAGAGCTATCCGTGTGCTCAAATCCCCAGTTTTTGAACCAAACAAAAAGTAAGTAAGATTATCAAGGAAACAAAATCGTCTAAAACCAACTGAACTTTCGTTCATTGTTCATCTATGGCTGAAAAGGCAAATCATGAATATTGCATGTGCGAGAAAAAAAACCAAACAAATGAATACTATCTAGGGAAAACATATGTATACTAAATAATGTACGTAAAGAACAGAAACATGCTGTAGGGTATGTGGAAAACATACTAAGAGGTCTTCGTCATTGTAGATGAAGGCCGGTTGCATGCATATCGCTTTGAGAAGCATGAATACAATACACCTGGCTCCACCTATCATCTCATTCACGCTATTGAAGCTATGGTTTATTGATTCTCTATGATACTTTCAATGTAAATATTAGCTGACAACAATTTCTTCGATGGATAACATACTTTCTTGATCCGCCAGCAGAACATTTTATCTTTCCTCTCTTTCCATTAGTAGACACCTGCTTCTCCAGCAGTTACAGTCTATCAAAAATATTCTCCAAATTCGATAAAAAGAAAACAACGCGTCTTAATCTATTTATATCTTAAGTTACTTTAGTGACATGTCCACAAAAGAAGCAACATTAACATTCAACATTTACGGCCCAGGTTGTCATGCTCTACAAGATGTTCATGTCTAGAGAGTGCGCTGTTGTTAAAATGATCTGGGATTCCTCAATGAATCATTCGAAGCACTCAAAGTTCCGCACATGATTTCTCCAGATTACATGTTTTTCGAAAGAACCGATAAAATCGACACATCTTTTTTAATGGCCGCAGCTAGCTAGCACTTGACGTACTTGAGCTGTCTATGGAGCTCTTTTGGCAGCAGTTAGCTCCTTTTATTGGTAAGATTTTCCAACTTTTTCTAAGTTGTGTTCATAAAGTCGCTCTCTATTTACTATCGAAAAAAACAAAACAAAACAGATAAAAAAAACATAGTCTCATAAATCATTCACTCTTTCTCAATCTCTAACGCCGTCCTCGTGTCTACTTATCTTCGAATTTCATATGTTAAAATTTTAACCGGTTTACTTCCTACTTGGCATGCAGTTTGTAAGACTGCTAAACTGCTTTTGCCTTTCACAATGGAAAACTATCTTTAGAGCGCTTACAAACATTATTATCTACCACAAGCTTTAAGGATACTTGGAGGAGTGTCTTTGGATACAAATCGTAGTCGCCCTCGAGTTATTTGCGGGTGATATGCAATTAAAACTCTCCTAAAACCGCAGTACTTCCTATTATTTCTAATGGCATCAAAGACGATTACAAAAGGGAAGCATTTATATCATAAAAACTGCGAAACAATCTGAAATGAAAGACAATATAAAAACGACCTTGACAAGACAATTTTTTTTGTTTTGGTTTGTTTTTTTTGAAAGGCAAGTTCAAGGCTAAAATGTTTGAGATATTAAACTTTATCGATTGCCAAGATATAATAACGGGGTATCCTAGCAACAGGCGTTGGTGAATGACGTGTGCAAGCAAACCAACACAGTCAAATACCTTTCATTCAGGAACACCTTCGAGTAAGTAGCTTTGTGTTAAAAATTGCGACGTATCTACATCCTCCTATGAAGAAAAAATGAAAGCTCTGTAAAGCCATCAAGTTTGCTTTATGAATTCACTCGTTTTAAAGAAAGAATTCTAGTTTTGAGAAATTATGAATCGTGTACGTGAAGGTAGTTACATACAGTCGGTCATATCAAACAATGAATCCAAGGTGATCCACTAATTTTCATTGTTCTACTTAATTTTAATTGGTTTGATAGTTTTCAATTACATCGTCGCGTCAATGCTTGTCTACTTGTCTACAAAAAGACACGATCACGTCTTTCCAGTGGCTTAAAGTGATGTACAATGATCATGACATATGTTTTATTTATTGTTTCACTATTCCAAAACTTTCGCAAGTCATGATCAGAACAAGAGGAAACGCAAAATATGAGACAGTAGTGACTGTAATAGGTGAAAAACAAGTAACGAAAAAGGAGCAACAAAATGGCCGGATTTAACGATCCAAACTTCTGCCAGCCTATGACCTTTAAACTGAATTTTACCTTCGTTTTGTTTTGTTTTATTTTTAGTATCAGAGAGGAGATGGATGATTAATGCATACATGCATACAATGCCAGGTCAAATCAGGAAGAAAAATTCCGACAAATGAAAATATAAAAGAAAAAAATCATTCCTCGGTTTGTTTGTCAGTCTATTACTATAAGTAACCGTTAATCTTTATTCCGTTGTTGTTCTTATCATTATTGTTATGATCATGAGTATTATCATTATTAATATTTTTATTATAATTATTAGCACATTATCATCATCATTATTATTATCATCATTATCATTATTGTTGCTTTCGAGCATCTAGGATGGTTTGTTTGCTGTTTCATTTTCCCAACTTTTCTTAGTCTACCGGAACAAACGAAATATATATAAAGAGATTACGTATGAAAACTCGAGAGGAAATTCCAAGGCTATCGCTTGATAGTCGGGCAAATGCCTTGTAACTTGCATTTTATTTTGATGGCATTCCTTGATAATTTATTTTTTCGATTATTTATTTATTTATTCAGTGTCTTAGTATAGGCGAATGAAAAACATATTCACATTATGTGGATTCAGATATACTTTTCACGAGTAAAAGTGAACATGAATGTAGATAACTAGATTAAAATGACTCTGAGAGCTCAATGTTCGCGGGGAGAGACATAAGGAAAGAGGTCTTTTGTGGCTCCTTCAAAATGACAGAAGTGCACCCCTCAAGCGCCACCCACGACTTTTCCCAAAGCAGCGTTTTGAACAACAGCCAAAAAGAACATTGTCGGCATCTCATTCACGACACTTTCATGGCTGTATTCAAAAGCATAAAAAAATCTTTATTTCGTTCGATTTGAGGTTTCGGCTTTCCTTTTTTTATAATTTTTCTAAACCAATTTTGTGGCTGCCCCAGGAGACTGAACTTAAATCCAATTGGAGGAATTTTTTTTATGACCTCAGGTTAGGAGAACGAAACGAAAGATTAATTTATATGATAGCATCACGTCCACTTTTGCGATCAACTCTTACTTACGAAACAGTTTTTCTTTTGTACGTTCCTTTCGCCAGCATGTCATTATTAACCCATTTTAACCTATTAATAAATTTCCTCCCATACATTTAGCAAGATGAAATAAGGCTAAGAATCCTAATATCTTTGACAGCGATGTCCTGTGTTCTCATACATTTGCATATTTGATCGCGGAGTACATGATTGGTGCATGACCTGATCACGTGCACCAGGAAGCAATTGATATCCGGTGCTGGATTACGTTTCGCCAGAGGGAACGGAACATACAATATATCAACAAATTGAATATATCGAGCAGATAACTCACAAGATTTTTACGCCGCGTTTTCGGCAGCCTTTAAAGATTGATCATCTGTCAGAACCTTCGGTAAGTTTGGGATTGGTGCCTATATTGCGTAGCATGTAAGATATTTGGCGTTCAAAACACCAGCGTAACACAGTAATGGTTTATAAACACGCATGAATGATCGTCGGAGGAGGGCAACAAGAAAATCTTAGTCTCCCGTAATTATTTAAATTTCAAACCTTCCGATTTTGCGACTAAGCAACGTTAAGCGAATAACAAAGAACTTGTTTGTGAGTTAAGAGAGAAATTTGGTTTACGTGTAACAAGGATCTCTGTATACTGCTGGAATCAGCAACGTCGGAAGCGTTGCTAGTGACAGCAAGATAGTAGACTTTGAGCCCGCTCATCGCACGGTGGTCGCCTTTAATCTACGATTCTTATGTGAAATCGTGGCTCAGACTTAGCATTCCGCCATCAAGTGTAACATTTACGGACGTTTTTGTGCTATAACTAACTTTATTGCATCGTTTGATGCTCACATACTTGTTACTGTCGTCTATGGCGGAATGCGGAAAGAGTCTTCTATCAAAACAGCAGATGATATTGGTTTAAGGATCTTGAAAAATCGAGCAAAACGGTTCTCTCGATATCGTGACTAACAATCCCAGGCGAAAGGAAAGAGTATAAAAGAAATGATAATCCCAGGCGAAAGGAAAGAGAGTAATCGAAATAGTTTTGACAAAAATTTCCGGCGTTTTGAGCAGCTACGTCCTTTATCAGGCACTTAGAAACAGGTGTATTAGCCACCACAGTAAGTGTTTGTCCTCACCGGAGGAGTACATTAAGTACCGTCAAAGAACGAGCTCAAAATCTTACGCCGTTCAATTCGCAATCCTTTCTCCATGTTTCCAACCACTACTAATTTTCAGGTTATTTTAAGAGAACTAAACTGCGATGAAAGCATAATCCTAAAGTCAGGAAATTTTACATTCATGCTTGAACAACTTATGAAAAAGTGGTTCGAAAGCTGTTTTGAATGAGAAGTCATTGAAAGACTTTATAAGAAAGCGAGGGTCGCTTCTCAGGAACTTCTCGTCTAAAAATAAAAACAACGGAAAAAAATATCACAAGGATTTTTATGTACATAGAAGCCCATTCACTCAAAATATTCTGGAAATTTTTAAAGAAAACCTAACACTACAAGTAGCTTGGGTTTAAGTTCAGTCTAAAAGACTTCGTACAATGCATTTGCAGCTGGAAATCGGTATTCATGAACTTATTTCCTTTACGTGATAGCTGAATGAGGAGGGAAAATAGGAAGCGTTCTTAATATTAAAAAAATTTTATGTTTTCGTCGGTACCTCTTTTTAGATAAAGTAGCACAGCTGATGACATATATTCATTATCAACACTCGAGTAACTGTCTGTAAATTTGGAACTTGTGCTGAGGCACCGCGGGGTGCTCTCATCTCTTGAGACTTGGCTCCTTAGGATGAATTAAACTTTTGCCCCGTGAAAAAAAAAACAGAGAAGATGCAACTGGTAAAATGGTTCAATCAATCTTTGTTAAATTATTGCTTGTTTTGGTCCCACTAGCAATTTCGCATAGGGGTGTCAGTGTTTCAGACCACGTGCCTTTGTTTAATCGAAGCATACTATTTTGATGCGAAACGTGTTTTGAGGAAAATATTCCATGTATTTCACCAAGTGAAAGAAGAAGTTCATTTCATTCATTTACTTAGCTATTGAATCAAGCACAGAAACCACTATTAAGGTTTTCTTTTTAAAACACTAGACATAAAGGATGTCTGACCTGCGAATTAACTAGCTCGTTTATGCTCTTACCAACCATTGGCTAGCGAGAGGAAAGCATACGTAAAGAAAATACATATTTATACATTCCAGTTATCATGCGCGTAAAGCAGAAAGTGACGACGATAGATGTAAAACTTTATTTTAAAAATCCCGGCTCCTTTTGGGACTGAATAATTGGGATGATATGCTTTGTTCTGTAACCCTGCCTGCAATTACCAGTGAAAGAATGGACTTTGGAACTCTTGTAATAACAAGACAATAGGAAACAAGGTCAGGTTCGAAATAAAAAACGCTCCCACTTGTGTCATTGTGCTCACTTGAAGACTGTCTATAAAAATTAAAATTTAAGCCAAAGCAAATTTGAGGCCTGACGTAGTAAGAAAATAGATAATGCTAAATAGTGCAAAACACCTAAAGCTATCTTTAGAGTTAAGCCATGCGTAGTTCATTGGCATACGCGTGAAACACTCCAGGTGCACGTGAGCCACTGAGTCGATCCATAAGGCGAGACACTTGATAGCTCAAGATTAATTACCATAGCAGTTCAACTTTGATTGACAAACTTTCAGCATCTCTCTGTTGCTTCCTGAGTGTTAATGATATTTACTTACAAAACTTATCAGCGAAATGATATCACGCCATCACGCCAACTAAAACGGTTCATGGGAAAAGAAACCCAGATCTCTGCGTTACCCTTGCTGTTAACGTTTAAATTATCATCAATTATTCAATTCTCTCCCTGGATTTACTAAGGTAAGAGAAACGTTCTAGAAAAAAGGCACTTAACTAATTGTTCGATTCATCTAGAATAAATTTGATTTCACCCGGCTATTATCTTAAGCAAAGCCAGTGGCAGGGATGTAGGCCGTTTTTCAGTAGTTCATTTTCTATCTAAAAATATCATTCAATTCCTCTTAGTTTTACCACCAAAGGTCGTCATGTGTGAAGTTATTGATCAGTATAAGACACACGTTCTGGGCAGGTAAATCAAGCACATCATTGTTATAACGAATAAAAGGATTCACTTCTCTCTGCTAACAAAGCTTCATAAAAAGGATCCATAACATGTTCATTAATTACAAGGCTGTTTATTAGGAGGTATTTTGTGTTCTTTCTTTAATTGAATTGTGTAAATTAACGTATAAGTAAACTCGCCGGCCGGTCGGGTAGAATCAGGCAGACCACAAAGAACAAAAGGCCAATAGAGGAATTTGTTTGCTATGCAGAAATTATTCGAACCACTTAACTTGATGAGCTGTCAGCAATGAGCACGAGAGCACGGAAACATTTTTTCTTTAATAAAATGACTCAAATTCATAACACGAAAATTGCCAGTTTAGCATTGTTATAATAGAGAAAAACATAAACTTAGGGCACAGAATCGAGTCATCTTGGAGTCATCTTAGGATTAAAACTTGGGGTGAATCTACTTTCTGTGAACCGGAACTTAGAATTATACTACTTAAATGACAATGTCATTTATTTACTGAGTGGAAGCTATTTTACAGAGCAGTAATCGATATGAGTTACATTCCTGAATGTTCTCATTGCCGGCCGTTGACCATGTTTAGGTTTAAAGAATTACATAACAAACTGTATTTCAATTCGTTTGACTATAGGTGATGCGCTTAGCCAGGAAAGGATTACGGAAACATTTCCAGCTCTGCTCACAATGAAGGAAATATCGATGAAGAAGTCAGACAAAAGCCTCCTACCATTACGAGGCAAAATATCTCCTCCAACGATTTTAAACTGCGACAACCATGCCAATGAACAACCATACCTCGATAAGGAAACCGCTAATGATATTTCCAAAAGAGAAAGGATGTTTTCTGTATCTTCCAGGAGTGCCTGTAGTTCCAAACATGACTCTAGTTTGTCTGAAGTGAGATCCATGACTCCTCCATTTACACCACCGACGAACAATACAAATGGGGATCAAGGGTTCCTTGTAAGACGACCTTCGGAACATTTTCTTGAAGTGCTAGGAGAACATAAATCGAGGGAAACACTGCCTAAGGTATTGTCAGCCTCGTGTCTTCCTCCATTGCGAAATGCGTCTCAAGGAGAAGACACTATCAAGAAGAATCTTAAAGATCTGAAGGGAACTAATGGTGTAATGAATAATAATTACGATGGAACCTTTTCCCGCCCAGTTGCACCTGATAACAACACATTGCTTCTTGGACCTGGAGGTAGGAGAAGGATGTCAACACCAATTGGCGTTGAGAAAAAACATCTTCGCAAAACGAATTCTTTGCCTTTAATCAAAACTGGCTTTGCACTTACAACGGGAACAGACTGTATAAACGATTCCGCCTTCCACAAGCACACAAAGTCCGCGTTCACAAGCCAGGAAAACAAAATAGACGAATGCGTCGACCACATTCAAAATGTAAAGATCGATGAGTATTTAGACGAAGAATTGTGCGACGAAGACGGAATGATCGATCAGAACGATGATGAGGAGACATTCGAAAAATTCTCAATGATTTGCCATTGGCTGAAAGACTGCGAAAAAGCTAAAATCACTTAGCAGCTGGATTCAAACAGACATCCAGGAAATGTCTCTGTAAATATTCGCTTTGGTAGTCTTTGCAGACCTTGCATGCATGTTGCGCGCAAGTTATCAGCTCTCTGTTTGACTTTATTGATCATTTATCAAACCAGCTGTTGTTCCTGGGACGAAAAGCTTTTAACCGGTACTTGGTTCTTTTGATACATACTGATGATAAAAAGTCTGCTGGAGGAAAGCCAACCTTATAAGCTGCGAATTGTTTGGTTTAGTTGAACTTTAAAACTGACTACAACACTATTTGGATTGTTCGTTTAAATCGAAAACTTAAGAAATTATCTGAATTTTTTGGTTGATTAACAAACAAGACGAAAAACGAAGTACACATGGGCGTTTCAGCGATACAGGAACAAGCATTGCCAGTCGCTAGCTTTCTTTGAACTATTTTTAAGAAGGAAAATAATCTATATTCCCCGCTATCGATTTATTTCATATCGTTTCAGTATCATGAAGTTTCTATGCCATAACGATCGATCAATCGATATGATGACTGAGCATTCTTGAGGATTAAATAGTATCACTTTAATCATCGCCTATGTAAGGCAACAAAGAAAAACGAAAACAGTTGCAGCCAATAGTTATTTATTCACGGTCTTTTGGAAATCATCCGCTTCACGCGTGATTCTTTACTGACCCGTAATGTCCTCTGCATTCCTCCAAATCCGGAGCGGATCTGAGAAATCAAGACGTCTTCCCCGACTGGCGCGGGGTCTTATAAATAATTGTCCATAGCTGCGAAATGAGAGTGTATATAGCGAACTAATGAAGAGCTAAATTGATACAATTAACTGCCAAATTCTAAAATCCCTCAAAAGTTCTTTATCAAAACACCATGTGTTTTTCATTGTCTATGGTGTCATTCTAATTTATACAGTGCCTGATTGTACCATAATTAGACTCTGAGTTAGGCCTCCTTGAAAGTTTTATTCGCGCTCAGGAAAGCGGCTTGTATTTGTGTAAGGGCTTAGCTTCCTTGAAATTTAATTTATTTGGTCTGAGTATCTGGGTGGTATTTACTTTGTATTTTGTGAAGATGATACTCAAAATCCTTGTTATGACATATGAAGAGTCAAGTGGGTTATCGGTTTGGGAATTTGTTTCAAAAAACGATGTGTGATTTATATATTTCATTTCATAATAATATGAAAATGTTTGAGGCAAAACTTGAAAGAATAAAATTCTTAAAAGTCAATGAGCGTTGTTTAGTGCTATTAATACATGCTCACTTTCCATCCCATATTGAATGCATGAACACTTTGTGCACTGGCGGTCTGTCAAAGGTATGGCAGGGAGGGAGTTCGTTACTCGACTAACAACCCTTATAAACAAAATGTGTAATCTGTTAGTATATTGATCTCTGTATAACATTGCTGCATTGCACTGGAACGCTGAAAAGCAAGTTTAGAATTAGACATCGAGTCAGAGCTGCAGGCATTCCAATCTTAAGAACTCGAAAAAACCAGAGCGAGAAAGCAAGTAATCTCCATGGCTTAATGGAAAGAGTTGTATGGATAAAAACGTTAATTGAAACAATAATCCTCATCCATCTTCCTTCTTAAAAATTATTCTTGATTGGACAATTGAGATCAAAATTTGTCATCTTTCTTGATCTTGATTTATTAGATGTCGTGAGCGCTGGTTCGATGGTGAAGCATGGCACGCTTAACTTCAAAATGACTTTGAACCATCTTTTTATAAAAGGATAGTTTTTGAGTTTGAACACCGTGCTATCAACAGCTTGAGGGAAGAGATAGAATGAACGGAGGCGATTTAATCCTTCATTAAGAGAATGTCACAACTTTGGTTAGTCCTGTGATGCAGTAAATCTGTTTACCCTCCCTTTCAATCACAGAAACATTCTCGGAGGACAGATTTGAGAGAAGCGTGGTTTGTGAACGAAAAAGCGGTAACAGAACAGCAATTTCACAAAAAGGCCATTTAAACAGCCTGTGAGGGTCCATCATTTATTTACGAAAGACAGAATGCTTCATTGATTATGAAAGTCGATAAGGCGTTGTATAGTTACCAGCCCCTACACGATCTACCTGATCTTGACGTCACCTCAAGTTCTCGGCCTATCCATGTATTGGAAGAAAAAGTTAACAACGTATATCAATTTTGAATGTGTTCAGTTCTAGACCACGTAAGTAGAATGATCTCATTTGGAAGAAGAAAGTATTGCACTAGAAGTGCAGTCTCCGTCGATGCCTTTGCTTCGTTGTGTTGCTCAACAAGAGCAGAAAACGGCCAAGCAGTATAGTGCAGAATGTACTACGGTTACATTTCTTTAAAGTGTGTTAGGTGATTGGATTCAACGAATGTATTTTTTTTCAGTGTCTTGTGTAACAAATTTAAGCTTGAATCAGCACTGGAACATAGAATGGATAAAAACTGCGTGGTCATGAAGATCCGCATGTACTTTTTTAAAATTAAATCTGTAGATTGAAATACAATGCTACCGGAAACGTTTGAGTATTTGAAAGGAGGATTTTAGAAAGTAATACAAATCACTTTTTCCAGAGACTTATTCTCTGCTTTGATAGCTGGACAAATACAGTTCCTGTGCTCAGATTATCCGAGGTATTGAGAGCTTCTTTATTTCGTTTCAAACATAGCATGATGACAGATTTTTCAGAAAGAACAATAACGTTAGACTAAGATGACAAAGGTATTATTCATCATATAGATACTACGTAGCTGATTAACATATATTTTTTTTTTCCTTAGTAAACACGCTTGTGTTTGATTGGGGGCTGTGCAGCAACATTCCAAGCTACTGAAGTGTGTGAATCCACGGTTAAGTGGCTTCGAGGTGGGTAACACGGCTCAGATCTAGAGGTGAAGCTGAAATAAAAATAAACTGCCTAAGTGAGAGGTACAGTTTACCACGGGATGTAACAATAAATCTGCAACGACAGGCTGCCCTTACCTTATCTACTACAGCGACAACCATTAACACTGATATGTCAATGCTCAACGAATAAAATTTTTTTGTAAAAATTGCATATCGCAGCAAAATAATATAAGTTGAAAAGAAATGCAAAATAACCGCGCCACAATTTCTTTCAGGCTAAAAGAAATAACGTTGACATCAAAAGTAGGAGATGATAAATGACTTTTTGACATCAAACCCTAAGCTAATTAAGCAGATCAGGGGGCTGCAGATTGCGTGCGTATGAGCTAAAAAAATTCAAGGACAAAAGCATCTGTGAGATTAAGAGAAAATATGTTGCCAAGAGAGGATACTTAATCCGTCTTAGTTGCAAAGAAAAAGAAAAGAATACCATTACAGTCAGAGTACCCAATCTTGCTGCAGGATTGTACTTGAAAATAATGATAATAAATAAATGTGCAAAATAAGATTTCAGCTCCTATTTTGCCTTCTGAATTTAGTGAAGAAGAGGTTCTGCTCCGCCAAGTGTGTCTGGCGCTGAACCGGATTATTCTGTCTCATATCAATCATCCAAAAGGGTCCATAGTGCCAGCCAACCCTTTGTCCCCCGTTTTAAAAAAAGATACATAATACCGTGTATTTTTGTGTATAAGATGCAAACGACTGGCTCATTCGTAAGCGTTCGTCGAGGCATTAAGCTCGCGGAAACACAGCTTGAACTTTTCATGTGCTTCATGTCTCGATGAACGCACAGCCGACACATTATGCAATTATTAAGATCATTTTCAATGCGGTAGAGTAAACATTTACAACGCTTTCCAAACAATTTTGTGTTTTCCAAAATGGAGTTTTCCGCTAAAAATGGCTTATTTAGGAGTAAAATTTAGTGTCAATTCTGCAAAAATACGTCGAGTTACAACAACTTTTTTTTTATAGACCCAAACGAAGGGTGACTTCAAAGAAGCACTACCTAGGCAGAAAGCACGGTCGGTGGAAAAGTTCCTCTGATATAATTAAACTTCTGATACAACCGTACTTGTCATCAGCAGTACACAAGGGAATGTGAAGGACGCTCACGCCTCTGAATTTGAAGAACGGATCTAATAGCTATGTTACAATTCAGCTTTTAGTTGGTAGTTTAAAATAACGAAACCAAAACCAAAAATAACTGAAATCTTCGTGCCCTGGACTTATTTAGATCTAATATTAACGTCAGTAAGCCAGTTTTTGATCATTTGTCTCGCCAGGGCGGAATCTTTACCGCGCTGAGAATCAAAGCTGTCCGCTAGCTCTAGATTTTGACGACAAAGTTTTGCGTTCCATTCCAGAGGTCTTTGCGCAAAAGAGTCGATGGGATGGGGACCGCGGCTCTTATAAATATGAGGGTTACTAATCGACGTGACATATGTCGTGACAGAATCCCAAAGGCTTGACATTGGAGAATTGAGACCCAAGAGACCCTCAACATTGTTTCTTACTTCCTTTTCCCCTTCTACGTCATTTTTGTTGCATTCTTCGTCATTAGAGTCTGTCGACCAACTATACGGAGCCGGATTACCCGTAACAGGGAAAGTATCAACGGAGATGGTCACAGGGAAACGGTTTTTAACTCTTATTTCACGCGCCTCACTGAGCGGGGAACCAGGGCAATCAACTCTGAACTTTCGTTGTCGAAATGTAGGCATAGCATCGTGGTCCTTGTTCTTAGGAGTAGATGGTGGAAATGGCAGCTTTATCCTTGGAATTAGTTGCTTTTGTTTATACTGAAATTCCTTAATCTTACTTTGATTTTGCACCTGTCTTTGATCAGAATGTTCCATTTGTTTTGAGCTTACCGCTTGACTGGTCTGCGATTCCAGATCTTCTACCACTTGAGGAAAATGACCTTCAAAGCAACGATTTTCTTTCATGTTGGTTTCTTTTCCCTTTAAGGCATAATGTATTTCGGAAATTTCTTGCTTCTCGCAAATCCATTTGTCAGAAAATCCATTTGATCCAGCTGGTGTTCTCTTCAATGTAAGTAAAAAAATTTAGATTCAACGGGGTTATAACGACTAACGAGGTCGTTTTATCTACAAGTTTGAGATTACCTGAAAATTGGTGTCCACGTTGGGTTCCTTTCTTCGACGACGTACACAGCTTGCCCATTGTTTTACCACTGAGCTTAAATAAAACAACTGGAGTCTTATGGTGGCTTAAGGATTCCAACTAATTTCGGAGTAATTAAGATAAAAGGTTGTTTCAAGTTGACCTGTGACGCGAGTCAGCGCTTTGCACCGAGTTCAAGATCGTTTCAGACAGTCGCACCAGAAGTGTCAGTCATGAAAAACGCATCACTGTTCATCTCAAGCCTTTCTGTTAATAGGTCAACCCAACTGGAACATTGCTGTAATCGGTGATAGTGAGATCGAGAGAAACTGTTTCATTTTAATATTAGCCGTAAGTTGATGACGGTACAGATCACTAATGCTTGAGATTTGACTGTTTAAGGTTTGACAAAATTATACGTTGAAGCGTACAATTCATTACGTTTTGAGGTAAAAAATTGACATAATGCAAACAAGTCAACCGACAGTTGGGTATAATTAGCATTTTATTAACTTGCACGCCAGTTTCGCGTTTCAATACCGCACCTACTTTCATTCTAGAGCGTTTCAGCGAATGAAATAACTGGATGTAAAGGCACATTTCCATGACAACAAACAGACTGTCATTATTTATGCATGGTGTTACAGTAAGTTCCAGAATAGCAGCAGTTTAAATCGGTTTCCAAAGTGCTATTCTTTATGAGGCACTTAACAACAGGAATATCGGAAAGCCAAAAACCTTTCACTATCAGGAGGAGCTATCCATTTGACCCGCCCATATCGGATTGGTTGTTTAGGATAAAGGAGCAGGCCATAAGATCTGATCGCAAACTCTTTGATAATCTGCCAATTTCTTTGGTGGCTTTTTAAGTAAAAATGTTGAAACTCTAGTAACATTTTGAACTTCTGTTAAGGAGCCCGAATAAATTCAAAATTCGATCGAATTCGAACAGGTTCCTCCCAAATACCAGCTGGGTGCTACTACCAAATTAGCCTGCAGTGCAGGCGTTCTGCGAAGACGAGAGAGCGTCCGGCCGTTGCAAGAAGTCTGGATGGGAGCAGAGGAGTTGAATGCTATTATGCTTATTTAGGAGAGGAAAACCAGGCTTAATGTTGCTCATAAATTCGATAACTGGTTTCTTTTGTTGTTATTGCTTTTTTTTTCTTGATATAATTATTACACCATACCCCAATATGTAATAAACATGGACTTCCAATTTAGGAGTATGATGTCGTCCCAGCGCATGTAAAGTAAACAATTGCCTTCTCTATGTGTAAATTTGGAACAAATTTTAATTTCTGTGTGGTTCAATCATGACGGCACATAGCAAATAAACGATGTAAACAAGATAATCATTGTGAAACTAGGTCATCGGTGTACCCCGAATGATTAGTTTGCGTCACAACGGTTTTTACAAACGGAGATGCCTGAAGAAAGCGCCACAACCCGAAGAAAGCGCCACAATTATCGCTTCTGAGCTCGCCTCGGTAAAGATTATTTAGCGACCTAATGAAAACAAATGCAGATGCTATACGAATATGTAAACAGTCTCATGCTTCTGTATTATGACGCTCATCAACCTAACGAACTTTTTTGAACACTTGTCGACAATTTTCTATTTTTCTTTTTTTTTTTTTGGCATAATTTTATCTCTATCATTATTGTTATTCTTAATCAAAAGGTAATTTCGCACAGTTCAAAAATTACCAACTTTGGAGTTTACATGAATCAAGAAAATAATCTCTTGCATGAAAATAATACCTTCCAATTTACTGATTGATTGTTAAGATTGATTGTGAAGAGCTCCTTTGAAATGAGGATCAGACAAGAAAATGAGTATTGCGTATGTATTCACTTTTCACTTTGCTCATGTTTGGAAACCTATTTTTAGAGCAAACCTTTTTTTTTAAGGTTCAAGATGGTTTTAATCGTGGCAGCTCAAGCTTTACATAAACAGTCTGATAAAGACTGCTTTAATGATCAAAGTTTTAAGCTAAACTTTAAGGTAATGGCTTTGGCCCGTTTTTTCAGAAGAGAGCAGGATTTAAGAGAGCTTGGCTTTCGTTATGGGTAGAAAAAGGGACACAAAAACAAACCAAAATGCAAAGAGGCTTATTGTCGTCGTGATAAAAGAACAAATATTTTAGAAAAAAAATTGACAACGAACTTTTAATGAACCACACGTCTGGTACCCAATGAGTTCTTGTTTTATTGGCGTAAAACTAATTTAAATATTTGACTTAAAGACTTAGTCTATTTCATGACATAATAATTAGTGTAAAGGGCCTCGCAATTTATCAGTGGCACCATCAAATGTCATCTGCTCCTAGGTCTCGTCTCATCGGATTTTCTTCACTGTCGCACCTCAGCGCTCTGGCTGCCTGACAGATGCTTTTCTTGTAACGAAACACCTGAACACAGACATAAACACGCTATTAAACACAACTGATTGCACTAGTGGAGTCATAAAGTCAAAGAAATAATTAAAAGTCAAATGCCGCCCCTAAATTGTTTCAAATCAGCCTAAATTACTGAAACTTTTAGATCGGCTGAGATGACGAGAAAATTTAAATACTAATTAATACTTGAACTATTTCGCCATTTTTTTCATTCTTTTTTTTTTTTATGCATTTTACTCCAACAACAGCATTACACGTAAGTGAAAGTAGGTGACTAAAAATCCGTTTCAGAGAAATAAACCTCCTAATCATTAAAAAAGACTTCCAACATTTAAACACATTTTAAAGGCAAGTTCCTAATAAGGTTTCTTTTACCAATTTCTTGTAATTTATAATTTCGAAGGTTGTTTAAATCGCTAAGCATTTATCTCCTTCATTTATTTTTTCTTTTTGACCTGGACAGACACCGAGATGTTCTCCATCCTGCACTTTGGCACGTTTTACGAATCTTTTTATAATGATAATGTCCTAAGTTTCCAATTTATTCTCGTTGCAAAAGATTGTTTCCCCATCATAATACAGAAATTAAACACCAAAAAGTTATCAAAACAATACCAAGTTCAGTTTTTAAAGACCTCAGCCCGTGATAACTTTCAACTGAAGATTTTCACAGTCAAACATGCGGATCTTAATTCCTACTATAGGTATGGCTAAGAAACTTGACTCCTTAATTTCTTTTCATTTTTACTAAAGTAAATTTATTACTTTTACCTGTGATCTCTTTCCTTTGGGGATTAAAGCAACAGCTTCAGTATCTCGAGGGCAAGTCAACAGCATTACTGAAACAGCGATGTAAACGCAAACCAAAACGAGTGATAGTCTGTACATTACTGCGAAAAATGAACGGACGAACGGACTGACGAAATCGGATGAACCCTGAGAGCGTGCCTCAATGAATGAAATATAACATAAAACACGACATAATTTATACCTATGACTAATTGTTATAACCGCCTGATGGTCTGCTCTAATTAAGTAATGTGACAGGTATGTCTTTCTAATGAAAAACAATCTTCAATTTTTTGATGGTTGTTTAGGCAGCATGTTCCGCAGGCTAATGCGTTTTGCTAAATAATTAATGACGAAATGTCTTTTTTCATTCATTTGAAAATGATCGTAATGATTAACAATAATAGCTATACGTATGTGGTGCGGAAGAGTAACAGGGAGATTTTCCAAAGGACAAAAAGTCGAAAAAAGATTAGAAAAATGATCGTGTCAATCCTTGTTAAAACATTGCTGTAAACAAAACATACACACATCGTATATTTACAAATCAACTGTGTCAATATAGAGCACACGAAAACTCGAGGGCTAAAAATACCGAGGATAGAATTCAACATGCCAAATAAAAGACTTTTTAAATATCTACTGTATGAGGAGAAGTTCCGTTATGGAAGAGATAGCCGCAAGAATATTTTAAAAAATATTTCGTGCAGTTTTCTTAAATTGATGATATTACAATCAGCGCCGGTTCTCTGGTGACAATATCCTCCAGGTGTAGAGTTCCTCTTGGATCCTAAGCGTCGGTAATTATTTTCAGTCAAGTAAGCAGTGTTGAATCTACACCCTTCGACGAGGTCATGGCTCGAAATTTTGTTAATTTTCTTTTCTTTTTTCGTTTTAATTTTTTATTGGCTAGATAATTCGCAGTTTAGTAAAATTCAACTAGTTATTTTAGGAATCAAGGTTTTTTTTTTTTCGGTAAGTCTACTCATCTATAAATGATTACCGTGGCTTGGTTATTCTCACAAAAATTAAGATTAAAATTAAAAAAAAAAGCAATGGCATATGACATCATCGTATGAGTTCCTAACAGGTGAAAGGACAGTTTGAACGCAAAGAGACTTCCTTCGCGTTACTCTTTTCTTCGCTTTCAGTTATGAAGGACAATAGAAAACACAAGGATCCTCGCTAAAATTTGCCTCGCTCCCAACCTGCGGCTTCGTAGCTCGGTCGGTAGTAGCGCTTAACTAGTGTCTGGGAGGCACAGGTTTGAAACCCGTCGAAGCCTTAAATATTTTTATTCAGGCTTCTTTCCTGTACTGGCTAAAATTGCAGCACACCTGCTACAATTTTTTTCAGAAAAGGGACATTTGCCTCTAGTAGCTAGTGGGAAAGGGCTTTGTGAAGTTTTATTCCACTGGTTAGAATGAGTCGATTTCTTGGATGGCGAAAGATATCTGTGGATGCAAAAACCCTCTTGGACTTTCGTCATTATAAAGTTTTCATTTTTTTAGGAAATAAAATAAAGCATCATTTGAGCTAGCCTAACATGTAAGTGAAAAGTAATAATGATAAAGTACTGCGATAAGGTGTTTCAAAAGCGTTGTTTCTGCGAGTTTAATTACAACAGCGCTATGGCAAGTTAACAATCAATAATACTTCAAAATTAGCGTGCATTATGTAGAATGGCGCCATTACAATAAAAAAGTCAAACGTAAAATGATAACATTTGGGCCAAATTCAAACAGAGTAGACAACTTAAAACAAAAATTGCGTTCCCACTTCCTTTGATGTCGTTGACAGTTTTTGACTGACTTCAAGAGCATTTGATGGGTGATTTAACCCTGAGTGTAAAATTTTGAACAGAATCATGGTTCCTGATAGACACTTTTTTGTTTTGTAAGTGTAAATGACGCGACATTGATATGTTCTAAAACGGCTTAGTCTGTTAAAGCGTCTTGAGACAGGTACCAACGTAAACGATAATAGGTCAATAAAGTCAAGACAAATTCTGGCTCTATCACTTTTACGTACACTGGCAGACCCTGCCATTGATCGACGAGGTAAAAACACGATCTGTCACTTCAGTCAGTAAAGAAGGAGTTCCAAAAGAAGCAGAAACGGTAACATTATTGATAACAACAGCTATTTCAGTAAAATATTTAGATTGTTTCATCGCAAGGAAATACTCTATTAAAAAGTAAAGTAGAATTTGAATTTATTGTCATGTTTTTTGTTTTTTTGTTTTTTTTTTTTTATGTGAGACGTGGAAAGCTGAGAGGAGACTTGGAAAGTTGGAAAGGAGAGGTGAACAGGCTGATAGAATTAAAAAGACTTCATGACTTCATCGTCCATCGCTTCAGTCAGAAGAGTAATGCCCCTTGAAAATCCATTGAATCATCATACGAAAGAACCAAACAGTTTCAATCACTTTTTGAAATTAGTTCTGCGGTGGAAGAGCAGTAATGCGAGCCGGCATTTAACCGGGCACGCACTTGTGATCTTCCAGCTTTCGCCGCTACTGAAATACTTTCAAGTTGATATTGATAACACTGTAAATAGTTTTTCAGTAAAAAAAAAAATAAACTGATTGTTTTCTATTTAGCTCTTAAATGTATTTTGTTTTGTTTAACCGCAGGAAGGAACATGATTGCTTCACTTCATAGGGTTGCTTTTAGATTGAAAAAAAAAACGAAACAAAACAAAATTGCCAAAGAAGTTTTGTGAAGAAATATACTTGACAGAAGACGGATGACTCGATTACATTGAGATTTTGTATATTCATTTATTTCATGAGCCCCGGCGAAAGAAATGGGCGAATAAAAGTGAGTTTCATTTTTTGGCAGGAATATTCTGCTATGGCTGTTTTTATCCGTTCTCTTTAAAACGGGCCGATTTTCCGTTACACTGTTCGGAACACGCACGCCGCCGATCAGCGTTGCATTACGACATGAGTCAGCGATATAGTAACTAACAGTAGCATGATATCACAGGCCAATACAATTTTAAGCGAGACCAGTATCTTTCCCTTCAAGTGAAATCCGCATTAAATTGTCTCTCGTCTGAGCGACTCCAACTAACTCATAACCATAAAAAAAAACCTATAACATCTCTCTTAGGATAATTTCTTTTTTTTTTTTTTTTATCTCATAAAAATGTTAGGTTATCCTGAGTATTGATTATCGTTTGCGTTTCTGAAATTTAAAAATGAATGAAAAAGAAATTGGACCGATGAAAGCGGCTAATATTGATAAAGTGAATACACGTGAATGCCAATTAACATCAAATATATCGCATAGCAAATTTTTTGTTTTCAGCTGTTGGCCCAACACAATCATAGAAGAGGCTGAGTAATCCTTATCAACATTTTTTTTTCCTTCTTTTTTTTTGAAGGAAAATGTTAATTTTAGTAATCGCTTCCGTTTCATTTTGATTGTAGACATATTGAAATTGAAATGTTGTTAATAATTGATAATCGCTGTCAGAAACGTATGGAAATTTAACCGAAAGTCTATCTATGACTTCCCGTACACCTATTGATTTAAATACAAAATGCGTCAAAGGTTCAATCTTTTGACGTATTGTTTACAAAATGGGCAAAATTACGGTAAAAGCATCGGACATTTAACCATATAGCAAATGCGTGGACAAATGGGGAATCGCTGACAGAAATCTGTATTTCCGTTGATAATCACCCTGCAAAAGAGATCGGAAAACATATTTAAGTTGTTCTGCTCAATGGATCCGTTTCGGCTTTGATTCCATTTTTTAAATCTAGCCAATCGGAGGACAGAGCATGACAGTTTATAGCTGGAATACAATTTACGAGTTTGGCCAGCATGCGCACATACGTAACACTACAAAAATACTGTTGTTTCTGAATATATTACACACCGCCAGCGATGTGAAGCGCAAGCCATCTTAATATTGTAATATTCACCCGTGTCAATGCCATTCGCTCAGCCTTAATCAGATGCTCTCTTCACTAAACCTGTTAAGTTAATATTTACAATTGAAGTGTCGAAATATTTTCGAGAAATGAACGACAATGGAGAGAGAAAACGAGTTGCCTTTGTCTCCTCCGGTAATTATCACTCCAGATATGTCGAGCTATCCGACGAAATTTCGCGAAAAGAAGATACAATCAAGGACTTCATTGGCAACTGATAGATTTTCTTGCATTTCGTTTCTAACAACGAGCCAAAGAAGTGATCATACTGTATGGATACCAAGATGGCGGAGTCTTCCATGCGACCTCGAAAAAGAAATCTGGTACGATGATTGCCCAGAGTTTTTAAAAGCCTGGTCGAGATATCGAATCACTAATATGGCTCGCCGGTACAAAACAATGGATTATATTCACATGGTTCTCGCTGATACAAGCGCAGATCTTTATTCCGAATTGGACGGTTGCTGTGATCTATCAACTGCAGTCGGTATATCAGTAAGTAGGGATTTATTGAACTGTTCTGCGGATTTTTCGGAAAATGGATCTGGAATTGTCCCACGAAGTGCATCAGATGAAAATATACAATATTGTGACCGCGAAGGGGACAGGCAGTGGCATCTGACTCAGATGAATTTGAATTATGCCCTCGCTTCATCGCGAACGTGTTCGACTGAAGAACTCAACAAGGACCAGAGGAATATTCATAGAATTGAAAAATGGCTTAAAAGATGTAACAGTGGTACGAATTGATAGATAATAGTTTTAAAGAGTATGTGGTAAACCAAAGAACTACGATGAAAGCTTTGGGTATGTTGGTGTAAGTGCCAACAGCTGTTTCTTTTTTTTTTTCTCTTATATGGAAATTTTCTCTGCTCGCGATATAAAATCCGCTTTTGTGGCGACACTTTATTGTCCTGTTAAAGTACATTAAGAACTACCTTAGATGATTAAATGACCCGTTTTGAGGCATACTTTGCGTGAATGAAATTTTGCTTTTCCGACCGAAGCGTGTAATGTTTATCTGACACACAATTACGTTAGTATTGTGATTTTTGCCGTTAGAACATGTGTACCTAAATGTACGAAAATGTTTCTCTTTTCCGGAAAAAGTTTTTGCATTTTTTCCCCACACGTTCATTAAATGTCATATCATACCTTTAAACTGATTGCCATTGATTTACAAGTAACTATAATCACGAAACAAGTTCCTGTATGATTTGGTTTAAGCGTTCTGTGATCTTTTGTTGATGATTAGAAATCATGTTTGCCCTGAAATTTGCATGCGATTTCACGCCAGCTTTCCTGTGCAGAAAGGAAAAAGGCCTGGTCAAACAAACTCATCGAATTGCGTCTTTCACAAATTAACTTGCAGAGCAAAATTGACGTTTGTGGCTGAGGAAGACATGGATTTATAGATGATCAGATAAGATGAATTTTCACTGAGTCTACGCAATTCAGCTGTGGTATATTTACTACATCAGTTGCTTTATTACTTGTCGAGTTGAATGCGATGAACAATTGAAATCGTCCATCACTTTGAGCCAAAGCTTACTTAAAGAGGTATGAAAAGAGTCTTTCGCTCACACAGAATGTTACAACTTCCTTTCCACTCACAAATTGAATCAAAACAATGAACAAAAAAGTCATTGTGAAAGCTGCAGGGAAGTCCATTTGTTTATTGCTTACATACGTGGGAAGTTACTTTTTTAACTAAAAAAAGTTATAATTCAAAACATCTCTCCTGTGAGGCTCTTCAAATGGCAACATCACAATGTTTTTCAGCTGTTCATGAATCCTACTGTTTCATGCAAATCTCGATAAGCAGTGGAAGAGCTTTTCCTTGTATACAACCGCGATTTATGAAGCAACTTAAGCGTTGTAATAATTATCATTCAAACGCCATATGTCGTAGAAAATTAGGATAGGAATATGAGACCCGTAAACTTGCAACGAAACAAAGTTCTTTCTAATAGATCTTTTTTTTCAGCCAAATATTTCATCCTTAACTGATTAACCGTGAGGTCAACATCACGGATGGATATTGGCCTAGTAAGGTTTTGTGGTGAATATTGGACCGGGTAAAATATGCCATAGATGATCGTTAATCTGGGTTGTGCGTTCTTAATTTATCCATTTGTCGGTAACATCTATAGATAAGTATCCAATTAACTGAGGCATAAGAATAGTTTCCGATTCTATCAGGAGCTTAATCCTTGGTATATATCGCAAATTGAATCACAGAATTATTTAATTTGATGAAAGCAACCATATATTTCATAGAAATAAAAACTGGGATGTCGTAATCAAGAATTGCACTTGTCCAATTGAGCTTAACGATGCTGCCTCACGATATTGCCCCTAGCCACTGGTTCAGGTCCTAAACGCTCAGATGTGGGATTTGAAGTCGTTTCAAGCAAAGATACTAACAGCCAGGACCCAAGTTATCCAATTCTGCTTGCGTGGCTGGCAATTACGCTTTAAAGTAATCCACCAACTGCGCAAGTTAATCCAATACGGCGACCGCAGTTATATCACAGGAGGTAACGCTGTCTTCAAAGACAAAGGGTTGAGAACTTCAAGCCACTGCAGAGGGTAGTAAAGGAGAGAAATGGGGGAGCCTGATCCCGTTTCATGTACAAATTTTTTAGACAATTCACGCATCATGTATGTAAAAGGAAAACGTTGCGAAATATTTCTCCTTCTTAAGGAACGAAAGAAAAATTCACGGGTCACGTATAGGGGATAACTTATTACGCCCCACGCTGGTTCATAGATTAACCTTTCTGTGAAGTTCACGCGTCACGTATAAACTATTTGTCACGCTCAATGCAAGTCTTTAAATCACGACAATTATGGCGGTCTTAAATTGTTATATAAATACACAATACCCGGACTATAACGAACTTGGCAAGATTACCAAATACAGTGCGCTAATCTAGTTGTTGGTTTGAATTTCCTTTGCAGCTTCAAGGTATAGAAGCAATATTTATTCTCACAATTTTAGAGATTGTCCTATTTGGAGCTCTGATACTTCACCCTTTAAGACACGAGCCTAGATCTCTGCAACTAAAAGATGACTTCATAGTATGCAATTCCATGACGGTGTTCTTAGATAAAACTTCAACTTCCGAGTTACAAGAACTTCCTTGTTTAAACCTATCCCAGATGCGTAGAGAGCGCAGTAAAAGCGAAATAATTTTATATAATTAGTATCATTGTTATTTCGGAGCAAAGTGAGGAAGTTTGAAAGCTTTATAAACAGGAAGACCTGTGTACTTATCTTTCATGATCACTTTTGGTAAATTTTATTTTCCCAGTAATGGTTAAGCATTTAATCAAGTAATGCCTGGATCTGTTGTGATTAACTGAGTGATGATCTCAGATAACCGATTGGATTTTTTTTCTTCTAAATGAAAAAGGAACCCATTCCCAGACAGGTTTTTGAACTTTAGTTTTTTTTAGCAGTCAATTTGGGTTGAAGGCAACAGTAACCAAGTTTATATAAACAGCAAAATAATATAATGTCTCCAACCTCTTTTACTGACGCGCGCGCATAAACATTTCGCCACAGACAGGGAATCACCCAGTCAGCTGCTTCGTCAGCTTATGAATTTGATCAGGTTCTACTTCAGGAGTACAGCAAAAATTAAAAAGGCTTGAACAGAAAATTCTGTATCATACCTAGTCGAATTCGAAGCTGTGCTAAGCTCTCAAGCAAGCAATCAAGAGGACCCGGTGATTTCTTTTGTCTGGGAAAAGACAGAGTCGTCTCGTTTTCCTGCCGTTTTTAGCCACACTCTCCTTATTTCTAGCCTCCATCGCGGCTGTTCTTTGGGACGTTTTGCAACGCTCGCCCGAACAGACCTCTGGGACATGCCAAGAGCTATGAAGGAGGCTCGCTTCAATCGCAAGCGTCATGTCTCCCGCGCCCACTTTTTCGCCCCTTTCAACTCACTGAGAGCCTAGTACAGGCCAGTCGAATTCTCGCCTCATAAATCTAATGTTAGTTAATCAAACTGACAAACAAACGGAACCTCGTGCTTCCTCGTCTCGCTTTCTTAGAGTAAATCTTTAAGTTGTACCTTAGGACGAACTTGAGATGGCTGAGCAGTAACACCGAGGAATTCGCATCAAGAATGGTGCTCGCCTAATGAATGAAAATGCAGAACTCTGATCGAAGAAAAATGCAGAATGAATTCGCAGCATAGAAAAGTCGGCTTAAGAACAGGAAATAACGGATGAATCTTGCGAGAAAATTGTTTCGTTTAGTCAACTAACTATCCACATTCCTCTCTTCAACCGCAGTTCATATATATATATATATATATATATATGATTTTCATATATTTGCAGCCACTTATTAACTATGGAGGTTTGCAAAAAAAGCGGGAATAAGCGCCCGTCGAAAGTACTTCACATAAAGGGTGCAGAAATTCGTAACACGTGGACCCCTCCCCCACCCTCCTCCCTTCCTCTCTTTGAAAATGCACCATTGACTGTTACTGTTATAAAGCTACAATTTTAATTATCAGCTCCCAAGAAAAAGGACTTCAGAGACCGAAGATGTTTGAGCTTTAGCCATGACTTACAACTGAATAAATGGCGAAAAAGGAAAGGCAATGAAGGATTTTGCCTCTTAGCTAAACTATTTTTTTTTCAATTTACCTCTAAAAATATGCTACTAGTTGAGTTTACCTTTCAACTATTTGGTTAAGCTAGAAAGGATCCTCTCTTGGTTTAAGTTAGTTTAAATAGTACGTTCTTATGTTTACATCTAAGACTGAATACATCTTTGATTCCTCTTCTTGACGAGTTCTGCAAATTCACAGTTTTTCTCGAATCTCTTTGTTTGGCACACTGTAAGAGAAAAAAGGAAACGCATGTCTTAGGAATGTGATGCTCATGATAATGATTTCATGTCATGTCCCCTGAATTTTATATTATATGCAACACAAAACTGGTGCTAAAACGTAACTCATTTAAATAACAGACAAGCTTTCTGCGGGCCTGTTTCTTGTTAGTTACAGTTTGTATGTTTGATTTATATGCGTCAATCAATTTCAACCTAAAGGTATTGTCTGTCGGTGCTCAAGAGAAATAGACTTATTTAGAAATTGAGATATTTGCGCTACAAAATTATCGCCTGAAGCTGCAAACGGGAAAGTTGGCAAATGTATCTAAACTATATAATGTACAATTCAATTTAGGCATGTTAAAGACATTATAAACTGTTCATAATCTCTTGCCATGTTTCATGTTGTTACCATTTAATTATCTTGTGTTATTGTCTTTTCGTAAGTTGGTTCTTGTTTGTTATTATTGTTGCTGGTGCAGTCGGACAGAGAACTGGTCTATCTACCTGTCTATCCACTGGTCTATCTACTATTGGTGTTAAGTCAAAACAATCAAGTGCTAAGCTTACCTGTTTTTATTTTTTTGCATGGCAAGTTTGCTCTCAATTCTGAGCCACTTTCTCACTTTGCGCATTGTCTCTCCGCTCCAGGCTTCTATCAAGCTAGTGGACGACAGGAGTAGTTTTTTTCTGAGAGCATCCTCGTGTCCACTGATCAGGAATGCCCGCCCTGCCCTAAGAGAGGGGCACGTCGAATTGGTATAACTCCAGATCTCCACACGCCCTTTGTGGATTGGAACATAACCTTGTTTATAAACTTTGGCGGCTTTCCCATGGAATATCGTCTCTTGGTTTTCACGTTTTTCAATCAAAATTACCTTGAATTTCATGACTGAAAGATTACAACAGAGATCATTGATGTGGAAGCCTGTGAACCTTTAATTTATATAAGATAATTTTAAGATCAGAGTTTTCAAGAGAGTCCAACAGCTTTAAAAATCTACTTCACGGCTATTCCCTACAATTGCATTGGGATCGCTATTGCCGATGAAGTTAACCGTGATAAGTACACATATGTTACAATGGCGGCTTTTTCTTCATCATTGAAATCCGCTGGAAGGGTGAATTGTCATTTTCAGTCGAAAAAGCTGAATTAGATCTTGTTTTTCTATATTTAACAGGGAAAACTAATCGTGGTATTTAGCTGTTTTAGTCACCAAACCTGAAGGTTTCGCTTTGCTTGATAAAAAAAAACACTTTTTTTCAGTTTCAAGCATATGTACATTCTTACCATAATCATACTGGCCGCTGGCATAAAACCTGTAATCAGCTGGAGGTCTACTCTCGCACGGAGCGACATTAACGATCTCTGAAATTGGATAAAAAAAAACGGATGTCTTAAAAATTGATGTAAAAACAAAAAAAGTTGTTAGTTAGTATGTACACTGTTGCTTTGATCCACCCACAACAAACGACATCCGCCCTGCCGATCATCCGTTCATAGTTTTTGCGGTTTTCTCCGTGTGTGAAGCTTGATTTTTATTTTTAAGCGAGCTTCAAGGGTATCATGCACGGATGACAGTGTTCCTTTGACTTTTTCCAACGTCACATAAGCTTTGACTCGTGTATGTCCTGTCACGGATATCGTCTTTCCGAGGGTCTGTGATGTGACATATCGGCAATTGCACGAATCATATCTTAAAAGAAACAGCCTAATAATCGAATAAATGCATTCAGGTTTTGGGATAATGATTTAAACGACGTCTGAAGTAACGTGCCGTTTTAGAAAATCCACGGACTTCGGGTTTTCAGTTTTATGGGTGATAAGTTCAAGGGTAATTTTTTTCCTTCTTGTTTTCAGGTGTTAGGTATAAGCCTTCTTGACACTGTCTACAAAA
This sequence comes from Pocillopora verrucosa, assembly GCF_036669915.1. Taxonomy (NCBI): domain Eukaryota; kingdom Metazoa; phylum Cnidaria; class Anthozoa; order Scleractinia; family Pocilloporidae; genus Pocillopora; species Pocillopora verrucosa. Next base: position 3,712,591 of record NC_089314.1, read on the forward strand.
TTGACGTTTATATAAAACGTTTGGCCAAATCGAAAATGCTTTAACTTTACCTTAACCCTAAGACACTGTTTTTTGGTCTGTTCGAGTTTGTGTTTTTTGTCATGCTTTGTTTGTTTTATTCACTTTGTTATAATTGACCCTATTTGATCCCCACATGATCATTGCGTGAAAAGAAGTAAGCGACAATGAGGTCATAATGGCCGCCGTCTCTATCAATGATATCTTAATAATCATCTGTGGTTATTGTATCTATCTTACACAACACTATCAATCACTGACAAATGAAAAATTTTATCGGGAGAATGCTGAAAAATTGACACTTTCAGAAGAGTTCCGACAACATATGAACGTAAATCCAAAACAAACATTCCGGATGAGCCGGATAAGAAATTCGCAAGGTGGGCTGTACATTCAGGAAATTATTTCAGCGTATTCATTCATTAAGTACCACCAATCAATTTGCCAACATCCGTGGGATAAATCTTGTAATGAAGTGGGTGTCTCAGGCCTCTTAATGAGCAGACGCACACATTGAAATCTCCTGTTTTAAATTTCAAAGATACTTGCTGAAGGATCTCATCTTATCGTATCTGATAGCGCTTATCTCAGTAATGGAAATTAAAACATTTGTCCCTGAGATTTTCAATGGAGTTTTGAGTCAGATTTTCGACTTGATCTTTTAAAGTTGTTCTCGCGAGAGAATGATCAAGAGAAACTTTGTTTTCTTTACGAATAATAAATGAAGAAGAGTTCAATTTTCCAAAAATTTAGAAACGATGAATCATTTCAATCCCAGTGTAAGATGTACAAGAGCTATTGCTTTTGTTCACTGATTCCAAATAAACACTCGAGCTTCAGGAAAAAGAATGGAAGCACACTTTGACTCTATGAAATAGTGGTATCGCTCACCGCTGTGTTGTTTACACCCACTCTCCACCCGTTAACCGACTTCACACAAAATGTCTTCACGATCATGAAAACCAACGAAAATAACTTTTAGTTCAAATTTTCCTGCTAAGTGCCATGAAAATTGTCTTATCATTGTTACCTTTGTGTTAATTTCCCTAAAAATTACGCCAAATAGGTCTTGAAAATGATGATAGTCGATTCTTCGGCAAAAATTCACTCTCGGCCACGTCGCTAGTACACACCAGTAACTTCGCATTTCTTCATTATTTCAGGAAGCTGTCTTGTTGAAAATATCTGTCTTACGATCAGCAGCCATCGCAAGCAGCCTCTGTAAGACAGCTTTTAAGATCTTAAAGTGCTTTATCACAACTCTTCGACCTGTTTTCTTGCGGAGAAATGGAGAGAGCATCATTTAAGTCTACCTAGCGGGTAACTTGCGCGCTAATGCTCTTCAACGTAATTTGTTATCTCTGATATCAAAGCCACAAATTGGCCCTTACTGAAAGGCTATAAACCGCGCTTGAAATACAAAACGAATCTCATAATCACTTACTTGTTGGTTTTGGCTCAGCAATGAAAGATTCCGGCTGAATACACACACTATCTTTGAACTGAGGTAGTTCTTCGCATTTCACAAAGCTCGGCCAGTACTGTATTACGGCTGAACAGTCCGCCTTGATTCGCTCGCACAAGGAACGGCAGGGCCTTATTACGTTCTCTTCTTCGATTCCTGGCAAGCATATCGGCAGATAGAAGGAGCAAAGGAAAAACTCGGCGTGTTTGGAGCAGTTCGCTTGCTTCACCAGAGGGCTAAATAGCTGAATGGCTCTGTTGGCTATAAATTCGCTTTGATGACCAAATATGTTTGGAAAACGCGTTAAGTTGTATGGGAGTACACGGCTGCATAATGGATTAGTAATTTTGCCGCACTTCGGCTGAAAACTGAACCGAAATCCGTCGGCTGCGAAGAGGCCCACTGCGAGTAGACCCAAAAGCCGTACAGAATACATGAAAAAAATTTTTTTCGTGGACGAGAGATGAAAATTCACGACTTAAAAAAACTATGCACTTCCCCAAATTGTTTGATTGCTTTTATATGCGCTCGCCTTCGTAAAGTATGTGAAGTACGCCTTAGTTCTAACATTAAGCCGGATAATCAACGGTGTGTTTTTCAACTAGCTAGACAGCCTTACTCTTAACCTTTGCACCACACGGAGATGAGGATTATGTAATGAAAAATGTCGGTTTCTGTGCGTTATCTGAGCTCGATCAAAAGATTGGTCCAAACTTTCCCAAACACTCAAAAGGAAGAAATCAGACAATGGTTTTCTTTATGTCGTGTTCACGATGGCGGGGAAGGATTAACACGCAGTCTGTACAACATACACGATATTCTAACATTGTACGTGATAATCATTCAACAGGGATCTAAGATCTATTACGATCAGTATCGAAGTACCTGGTAGATCAGGCTTGTAAACAACTGTTTAGTCTTGACAGATGACTTGTAAAACATAATCGTGAACATGACTGAGATTCCTTCCACATTCGCTAACCAGCTGCTTCACGACATTTTTTTCAAAACTCTTGCCTCTAACCGAGTTCTTACCGAACTTTCGCCCAAAGGCAAAGTGTTCCCCTGATGGTATAAAGGTGACCGATTCTTAAAGCATTTGATCGCCTTATAACGGTCACTTTGCCTGAAAAGGGATTATCAGAAACAAAATGCCATGGACTTTAGTATAGTTTCCTGGCCGCGTTCTCGAAGATTATGTCTTCGTGCGAGTATCTCCCGGACCTAATCCGGGTGGAGAAAAATCAAAGCTATTTGACTGTGTATCTCAAAGATAGACAGAAAAACCAAGCCAAGCTTCGAAAAAACCCACCGAGAATCCGATAAAATTAAGAAGAAAGCTATCAAAAGATCAAAACATGTTGTTATAAGAAACACAGTACTCGGCAAGTACGTGCCAAAGTCCCCAAACAATATAACCTAATTTGGGCCTAACATGGAGGCATGAGTTATACATATTATATTCTTTTCGTTCCAGAAAGACGATGTTCACCGTGATTGTCCCCGAGATAAGTGACGCAGATGAAAAAGGAATTATTTTCCACATTCTCCGTTAAGTTTCGACCATGCATTGAATTTTTTTCCTAGATTCTTGGTATTTTAAACATGCGTTAATTGGCTTCTTGAAGTACGTCAAGTCATTGCTTGATTTATGAAGACGTGTCTCGTTCTGCAGAACTTGCGAGTAAAATTGGTTAATTATGTTTTGCGTTATTGAGGTCCGCGAATTTAAGGAGATTGCAAAGCACACCACTTCATAACGGAACTGGTTGTTGCAGAAGTTGTGAAGTATTTGTTCAGCAAAACCCACTCTATCCTCTACTGAAAATTCGAGCAATTTTTCAACCTCACGTAAAACTAGGAATTTGCTTTATTTCGGCACCCTGAACACAGACGGTTTTGTTTCATTTTAGCCCAGGGCGGGACATTAGTTACGTAAACAAAATCATAAGCTATAGCCTGCGGTAAATATTTGGTATTTCGAGATTGCCTCCATGGAGAATTTGGACCAACGTTTAAAAATAAAAAGCTCCCGTTTCAGAGTTTTTAGACGATGTGGAACCTATAATGTTTCAATTAACTTGAATTGAAAATTTCTAGATCGCCGCTCGTTAACGAACTCAATCAAACACTAATCAAAAAGTTACGGCGAAGCTGTTGTTGGTTAACTGAAAGGACGATATCTGGGCCAAGACGACGTGAGAGGTTAGACATAAGGAATTCACAACAGGCATAAAATTGTATCATCGCCGGGCAGGTTCTGTTTTAACGGGAATTTGACTGAAAGACGGCCGCTTTCTAGGCATAAAGATGGCAATGTCGAAAATGATAGTCTCATGTTTGACTTAACGGAATATTTTGCAATCTTATTGTCTAATTTTTCACTTTGAAATTGCAAGAGACATTTTAAAAAAACAAAAAAGGGCTAAGTTAACAATCGATTATCAGTAGCTATTGCCAATCCGCTCAATTTCTTCCATTCACGCGTAGGTCTTCCTAAATTAATCGTTTTATATCGGTTCACACATTTTTCCAGCTGTCCACAAGGATTGAAACTTTATTCGTTTCATTAGGGTAATTGGTTTAAAATCAACTGAAATTAAACAGATTATTGATTGAACGATTGTTCGGATAATCCTGAAGTGTTTCGCAGTGTTGGAGTCAACTGTACGCGTGCACTTGAACTCTGTAGTTTCACCATTTTCATCGCAAATTCGATTTCAATCGATCTCCTTTAAAACTCAAGGTGACTTCTTTATTCATTGTTTACATAAATTCCAACTGTGGCTCTTTAAAGGCTTCTCTTAACTCGCTAATATCGATCGTCATTTCGTGGATACGGGAAAGACAATAAAATTTTTAACATCATGCAGGCGTTTCGACGATGTCTTTCGCATCACGAGAAAGCAGAATCAGGTAAAAAAGGTTTTACGAAAACAGAATTAAGTTACCGGATTTCAAAACTTCTCCTCAATGCAAGATTGTCGATCTGGTAGCACAGATGACACCTTAATTTTTTTCTTCTAATACCAGTCTTTTATATTATCATTAATATTTCGATAAAGTTTGATTTTAAATCGTTGATTAAGACATGAGTTCTCCAGTTTATCCGCTGAGGTCAGTTCGCATCCAAAGCTGTTGCTCAAAATGACTTCTGATCAGTTTTTGTGATTTTGTGAAAACACAAGAGTGTTTCAGGTCTTTAACGTCACTACTGTTTTCCTAAGTCTCTGCTCAAACTTTTACTGTAATTTCTTCTGATATTATCGTAATTTCTTTCCCCAACACTCTGTTATTTTCTCTTACTCCTCTAAAAAGTTGAGTTAATAGCAAGATTCTCTCAATCGGACCAAGATAAACTTGTTGTCTTTTCCGCCCGACAACACTAGACGAAGAGATAGTTATTGTCATCCAATCTTCCAGTGCAACACAAGCCTGACGGTGATGCCGGCTGCAATAATTGCATCAGACAAGATTAAATCCCCTTTTACATCACGCAATGTGTGGCTATCTTTTGCCGGCAGTGTAGTGAGTGCTAAATTGCACGAGGACTCATAACTGGATTATATACCATCTTCTCTCCCGGACTTCTCCCTGTTGACAGATCCGGCCAAACGCTCGAGTCAACTTGTTCTTTCAACTTTTGTGCTCTTCCAACTTTTAGCCATATTTCACTTGCCGCACGGTGGATCCAGCGGCAGTATAGACACATCTTCTAACAAAGGAAAAATCTATCATGAGGAAAATGAACTTATAAATTCCAAGTTCTTTCAATTGGATTAAATGATGGCTCGCGAAGATCAATAAGATATGTTTATAACTAATGCAAAAATAATTATCAAACTTTAAGTCTTTTATTTCTTTGTCATTTTCGGTAACTTCTCTTTGATCTCTTTAGCGAAGCTTTCCCATCGGCATTTTCTCCTTATGTCGCCCTTTATTCCTTTATCTCTGTTTTCTTGCCTTTGTTTAAAGCAAAAACAACGTCAAGAGATTTAGAAGTTTATTCAAACTGTTTAGTTACAGTTACGATGGATCAGTACTATACGAGGGACTCGCTTTTTCAATGAACCATGCGCAAAACTCCAAAATTGAACAAATTGACATTAACTCTTAACGTAGTTTGTATCAGATTTAAACATAAAGCGCGGAAAAGTTCGAGCCATGTCTCTGATAGGTGTGTATTGGTGTGCACAGAAGTTAGTTATAGATTGAGATCATGTGATTCGGCATAATTGCCAAACACCAACCTCTCGAGGCTTGAACTAAGAGGCAACACTGATTGGTAACATGACGTTTCTTGACGAAAAGGTTTACAACTTCGTAGAAACTAGGGATGTGAACCGACACAATCGGTCATCACAAATGTATTTTAAAAAGACAAAAGTTGTAGATGTGGTGATTGTGGCGGTGCATTTCAATCATATACTCAGACTTCTAATCCTTTTAGTTGCCATGTATGAATAGTATTTCGTCCGTCGTCAACTTTAGCTGATGTGCATGCTCCAAAGTCTTATATTACTGGTTTTAATCATTTATATTAGCTATAGAATGGTCAAATGCCTGAGTCGGTAGCGTCATTCCAGTCTGAAAACACTCAGTAACCTTGGCCACGATTTACAGGTGTTGAAGAAGAAGACTTAGTTAGCGTGGCTAAAATGATCAGTCTGCAATTTTTTTAAGTTAACCCAGATGCATATACCAACTAAGGATTCAAAAAATTAAAAAGACTCTTTCCTAAAAGCTGTCGAGTATCATGTTTTTTGAAGGCTTTGCAAGATAGATGCAATGAAATTTAGAGCACGTGGTATCGCAAGAACAAATATTCAACAAAAACACTCTCCTTGCCAAGTACAAAACGAAACAAACTCAAAGCACTAGTGCCGTCGTGATTTATTTGCAATATCACGACCAAATATTCGTGCCTCCAAGCCCACGCAAACCGAGAAATAGATACCCGTGGTTACTCAAATCAATTAGTTTATAGAGCATCCTTAACTAGGCTCGATCAAGGTAAGGCCTGCTAATATGACTACACGTGGTAACAATCAAATCCGCGATTTCACTTTAATAACGAAAAACGCAGTTTGTCGTCAGCCCGCAATTAAACAGTAAATTTGAGCTCTTCAAATTCGAGTAATGATTTGAAATTCTGCCAAACTACAGCTTATCAGGTGGTTAGCTTAGGTAATATATATGTTGTTTTTAGGGTGAAATTCCACCATCTCGTTCGGAATTTTCTTGTTATTTTTTTGGTAGAAAGGCAAATAAATGACGAAATGACCTATCAGAATCCTTGGATATTTAGCTTTTCAAACATATCGATACTCATATTTATCTCCCAACAAATTTGGCCGAAGCACAATAAGACTTTGCATTGTTCTCGAGTTTGCTTATATATATTATATAAAACACAATGAATACTTTCTCTACGTGGGTGATTAGCTACGTGCAATGAAATAATAAGATTATAATTTCAAACATCTACGCCTGCATCAGTTAAGATAACGTGCTTCTATTGTACAGGCCTGTCTAGACTATAGGGCCACTATTATTTTTTGCAATAATTGACCATAATTGCATTAAAATGGATTATGTACTTAATGACTGAATGGGAGGGCCGCATACGGATTAAGCGCTCCAAAGACCGTGCGTCATGACCGAGAGCCAAGTAATTTCCCATCCAACTCGACTGAAACTCAGTCAATGAGTATTCTTATTCATGAAAAATATGTTTTTAAGTTTCGAAATCATGTTTGAACCTAAATAGGTCGCGATTACGTGCGTAAAATGGGCGCGCACTGGAAAACAACAAATTTGAAAAGATTCCATACCCACCTACTCTTAAAACCAGTGTTCAAACCATCAGTTAACACCTTTAATTAGAATTAATCTTGCGATTCTTTTTGATGAATTGGAAAAGTTCTTTTTCCAAGTTGAACCAACTTATCCATCGTCAGTTTAAAGCTGAAATAACCTTTAGCCTGGTATTTTTCTAGCTTCTTGTCAGCTATCATGATAGAGACTGACTTTGATTTTGTCGCAAACATGCACAACTTTATAAGCTGTCTAATGCCAATCGAATAAAGGGGTAAGTTTCTAAAGAAACTGTGGTGCTGCGTCGGTGGGAGAGTATAGCAGGTAATTTAGTGTTAACAACTGAGTTGAAAACGTAAATTAGCCACCGTAAAGGGTAAAAAAGCTGACGTTTCGAGCGTTAGCCCTTCTTCAGAGCGATTGGAGGAATTGTTAGCCCTTCTTCAGAGCGATTGGAGGAATCCAATCGCTCTGACGAAGGGCTAACGCTCGAAACGTCAGCTTTTTTACCCTTTACGGTGGCTAATTTACGTTTTCAACTCAGTTGTTAACACTAAATTAACTGCTAATGGCAATCGGTTGCGTCAATCCAGATTAAAAAAAAAAAACCTTTCTTAGCTAAACAATAAGGACTTTGGCTGATGTTTTAGACTGAAAAGTTCGCGAGCCTGAACTGATTTATCGGTCAAAATACTGAGAATTTCTTATTTGGAAAAATAGTCTATGACTAAGAGTGATAAAATCTAAAGCACGTACATGGTTGGTACGCATCAATGAAATTCGTTGTTGATTGTCATGCGCCTCAACATCAGTGAGACAAGGCAAAACACTTTTATCTTCATTATAGTTATCTGATCAGGATTTAATTATCTATGTGCATGCAAAACTTCATAAGAAGGGGTTGTCAAATAACTGTGATAACCTATTCGACGTATCATTTCAGATCGAAGGATGACTGAGCATTACCACTGCGAAATAACAGTCTCGGTAAGCTAGCTCAAGATGAAGCTTAAGCTCGGTAACTTTACTAGCAAACAGTCACAAGTATAAAAACTGAATAATCATATTTAACTTTTTTTCTAAAAGGCCAGTGGATAATCCCCCATTAGTGCTGACGAGACCTTACTCGCACGTTAGTAGCAAAACGACCCGAGCTTGACAGAAAAACACCCGGTATGCTAACCTAACTTGCAACAATAACATCAATTCCAAACTCTTCATATCCATGAAACTAGTGTTAAGGTTATCATGGTGATACATCGTTTTACGTTAAATACCAACCTAGTTCAAGTAACTGTAAACTTTAGGTAAATTCCAGCCTGGAATTTTTCACATATTTACATATCAGTTAGATAAAAATGAAAAATGAATTGTTCATTCATGAAAAAGAGGCTCTGGAGCTGAAGAACGTAAAGAATTTCTGGAAAAGCAAATTAAAGAGCATCCGATAATCGAGTCGTGAATATACATTTTATTGTGTTTCTGCATTGTCAGTTGAAGAGCCATAGGAATTCAAATGTTATCATTTCCCTCCACCTTTTTTTCCTAAGGAGCGTCACGCCTCTAACGATGTACCAAACGAATGAATAAATTAAGTGGCGACCTTGCATAGAAAAAAACCTACAACACAACAACAACTACAACAAATATAAAAAACAACAAAAGAAAAAAAAAAAAGAACAACGACAGCAACAACATTTTTATGATGAGTACGCCCCTTGAGGGAATTTCAAGAAATAGTCACGGGAGATTAAGCTCTCTCAGAACAGAGATTGCGAACGTGAACAATTGCGTGGGTAATTATTGATAACTAAGCCAAAACGCCAGAAAATTCTTGAGATAAACTCACTCAGACTGGCACGATAGGAAACTAAAATGTGCGAAATGTGCTCTATGCCGGAAGTTCATATATTCTGCTACGTTCTGCCATCAAACATATGATTTCATTACATGATAATAGGGGCGATGTTTAATGACAGGGATAAAAGAGTTTACTCGAATGTAAGTTGACTTTTCTGATTTCTTTTTAGAGATGTTAAAAGTACTCGATTACTTGATTAATATGATTTGAATCGTAATTCGTTCCGGCAATGCTCAACGTTTTTTCGTTTTTGCTTTTGTTTTTTTGTGTTTCGGTCTCTCACTTTCCTTAAGTTTGGGTCATAATTTGTTTTCATGATGATCTTAACGTAAAATGTGTTGTAAATGTTTGGTTTTTTTTTTTTATCGAATATCATTGTTATAAAATTCTGCAACTCATTAGATATCAATGCGTCCTCATTTAACACTTGGCAATGTAGAATCGGTCCTCTCGTGGTTTCAGCTCATCTGGCCGGCTTGTCTTCGAGTTCTTAACAATTAAAACTGGGAGTGTTGGTTTTACAGCCGTCAATCGTCAAGGGAAATGATTATGGAATGACTGGAGACGAATATTTAGGGATTGAACCAGATCAGTGCGTTTTTAACAGCACGTACTTGATTGATGAACATTCTGCTATAGGATTTATTTCACACTGGATACACCACAATATTTATTATAATACGCAAAGGCGCTAACACAAATATACGCGGGCGTTAACATGGTGGACGGTAGTGAATACGACGAATAGCGCTCCGACAAGTGGATATAATCACAAATTCGTACTACTTGAGACGAAAACTTCTAAGTTTTAAAATGTCATTTAAAAGAGTTGGCGATGACCCCACTGCATTAAGAGTACAAAAGGTGCGTAGACTCGTGAAAACGTTTTTCTTTAGCAATCAAATCCCTCTCGACACTAATCTTTAATTTGGGCCTAGTGAACAGTTTGCCAGGCCGAAACATAGGCGATAATACGAAAATTTCCATTGATTGTGAATTGCATGTTCTTACTCTGTCTTAGAGACAGCGAGTATCCGAACTTTTGTTGGAAGAAATTCCCGAAGACGAAGCCACACTCACGAAAAATGGCAGGTAACAATTATCTTTTAACTTCCACTTGATAAGCTTAGCTCTTGAAAAAACATCTTCCTCAGTCCAACGGCTGAACTCAGAATTTACCATCTACGTATAGCTGTACATCTTCCTCGATCTTTCTCGACCCACGACGTCGAGCTTTCGAAATTCCTGATCCTAGCGAGCAGGGCATGCAGAACACTTGTATGCATTGATACAAGTATTATTAGTCTGTTGGAAATCTATTTTAGACTCGTTTTGCTCTTTCTAGGTTTGCCTGTCTCGTTTGTAAACACTGCCCAGTTTTTGACACTGTTGCTGTACTGAGAATTCACAGGCAAGGGAAGAAACATTTCTCATGTAAGTGTAAAAATCAAATCAAATCAAATTAAATAGCATGAGATGATAGAGAATTTCATGTTAACCAGAATTTGTTTGGTTTAGTTTTGTTTATAATTTTTGTTTGTTTTTTCCCTTCATTTGTTTGTTTGCTTTGTGTATAACTGTGGTGTATGTTCCACAATCACAAAAAGTCTGTTGATAAGGGGAGTTTATTTATAATCATCATGAATTTTACATGTTTTTCAGGCAAATGTCTTTTTTCTCTTTCCTAAAGCTGTCATTTTGTACTTTATCTACCAATCGCAGATTAGTAACCTGTAAATTTCTAAAGAAACTTAAGTGCTACATCAGTAGGCGAGTATAAATTAGAACGTTTGGTGTTATCAACTGAGTTGGTGATGTAAATTGGCCACTGCTAAAGAGCTTCAAAACTGATGTTTTGAGTGTTAGCCTATCTTCAGAGCAGATGGTTGAATTGTGGGTTGTGTGTGTGTGTTTATATGCAGAAAATGGAGCTACTTTCTTGTATTATCCTATTTTGTATTTCTAAAAGATTTATTCAACTCCACAACAATTACTTTTGCTTCACTTCCCTTTAACTTTCAGATGCCAAAATAAGACTTGAGAAACTGATGGAAGATGCTGAAATACGGCAAAAGAGAGAACACATGAAATACATGGAGAAGGTTATGGATGATGCCAATGAAGATGAATCACCATTGCTGAAGATTACACAACAAAAAAAGGAGTTGGCCCTTCAAGGCTCAAAAAGCTCAATAAAACATGAAGAAAGCAAAGAAAGGACATCAAAACAGCTGCCTTTCTTTCAGCGCAGAAAGCCCATTGACCCGGACATCTGTAATGACAAACCAGGTTATAAACATGTGCAGAGGACCGAATCAAGCCAAAACTTGGCAAATTCAGTGAAGGACTTGGAAAGCAATCATTTTGAGAAAACTGAACAATCCATGAAGCCATCAATTGATACACCTGGCCCAAAAAGTCAGAAAAAGACACCGTTAAGTCCTGGTGAGCTGGCTAGGAGGAAACACTTTTCTCGCCTCCGACAGGCTGGGTGGATCATGGGCTTGGATGGAAAGTGGCAGAAAGATGAAAATGCAGAGTTTGATTCTGATGAAGACGAGCCACCCCCACCCCCACCATCATCATATGATTTAACATCCACATAGTTGTAAAGAAATTGTCAAACTTGGATATACCCCTCCCCCTGAAAAAATGGAAAATATTAAGATCCTGGTAGATACAATATGGTGCTAGAGAACATAAAGCTTGTGAGAACTCTAATTGAAAGGTCTGAGGCTGTTATTAAAAGACCAGATGCACCATTGTAATTTTACACATATACATTTTGTACACTTAAGTAGTATTACAACACAGTTTACTGGTTCATACAGGAGTCGATAAAGAGAAATGAAGCTCTGTACTTATATTTTGTGCATTACCTCCTTTCTCAGAGTTTGCCAGCTACCAGCATCAGTTTACCATGAAAGAAGAAAGAAAATTTAACATTTCATGCATTAGGCCTTTCTCAGAGTTTTCCATATCTGTCTACCAGGGTATTTGCTGCAGTGTTTTAATTGGGCACCATATGCAGGCCTTAATCAGTTAAGTACTGTGTTCTTCCAGTTGTAACATTCTTGCATGCTTTATTCCAAAATGACTTTTCACTTTTTTTTTCATGAAATTATTTAAATTTATAATGCATGCAGCTTTTCAGTTTTCATGAACTATGCCATTTTTTAAACATCAGTGACACCAAATTTCAATCAATTATTGTTTATAATAACAATTTTAGATTACAACGATAACAAACTAGTTTTATTTGCATTTTTCTGTTTTAAAAGACTGCAGACATATTGTATACGCAACGTGAAAGTAACTTTACAAAGAGATTATATACAAAATATTTATATAAAGTACAAGTGTTTCTTTTTGTACCAATATTAAAATTAATTGATATTAATCAATCACGGCTTCCAAGTGATGACTTGAACAGCTATCTGTGCAGCCTTTCTGACTGCTGGACTGTCATGATCCTGAATAAGTTTGGATACCTGTAAAGAAATAATAATTATTAAAGTCACTTCTTGAATAATACTGAGTCAAAATTGACTAGATTGATAACCTAAAGATTCAAAATGAAAGATGTAGACTCTGCTATCAAAGTTAAGGTTCATAACTATAACAGAAGTGTACATGTAGACAGTACTTGTTTATTTACAAATATGCTTGGAGACTCTTACCTCATTAACTGAAGCCAGCAGTGTTGTTCTGCCAATAGGGGCTTCTGCAAGAGTTGTGATAGCCTGTTTGTACATCAAAAAAGAAGCAGAGTAACAGTAAGAAAAAGAAATTAAAAAAAAATCAAACCAGTTTTAAAAAATTGCTACCACTGTTCTCAATTAGTTACTTATACTTCTAGAAGATCAACCAATTTGTGAACCAATTTTTTGCTCGTTACACACATTGACACCATTTGTGATACACTCATAAAGAAATTCATGGTTGCACAGGAAATTGGATAACATTTTTGGAGACATTGGAATGCTTATGTAGACATTGAACAAAGATGGGATACTGCACATTACAACTTTACATAGTAGTTTACATACTGATACCTTAAGAGCATTGAGTCTAACTTCACTTTCAGGGTCGTCTAGCAATTTCACAAGGTTAGGAATCGCATTCTCCTCTATTGCTGCGTACTTCCCTTTAGTTGTTATTGTAATTCTGAGAAGGATCAAGATGATTGTGAAGAAAACAACAGTTTCAGCCTGTAACTCAAAAAAAGACAACCATCTACAATACACTAATATTACCAGCATCATGTATTTTCCACCTGTAAATCTGTATTATCCTTTCTTTCACTTTTCACTAGTTTTAAGCCTGTGCTAATCAATGGATTAATGAATGCCATGCCAAACTAAATTTAAGAATCAAGGGGGTAAGTTTTTAAAGAAACCGCATGGTGCTGCATTGATGGGATCTTGTGTCACAGGTAATTTAGTGTTAACCCTTTAACTCCCAGATTGAATTTGTAATTCTCCTTACTGTCAACCATAAAATTCTTATAATGTTAGTTCAGAGAATTTAGTATGGGATCAACTAATCATCCCCAAATTGATATTTTTCTTTATTCTCATCACTTATCTGGTTGATATTGTATTGATATTGTAAGGAGAAATTCTGTCTTGGTCATGGGAGTTAAAGTGTTAACGGCTGAGTTGAAACATAAATTGACTACTATAGAGAGTTTAAAGGCTGATGTTAGCCCTTTGTAAGAGCAATTACGAATCAATTATTTACACATAGAGGATGTTGACTTCAGTTTTGAGTGATTTACCTACATGTAGCTCATATATTTTTACTCATGGGTTCCAACAAAAACAATAACTTTATGACCTACATCAGGGCCACATGACATTATAATTGTTCAGTAACTTAAATGCTGTTACTCCTAGAAACTCTATTTCAAATTACTTTAGGCATAATGAGCTGAATCATAAAATTTCTATGGAATGCACATCACTGTAAGCAGGATGGATGGAAAATTATTTCTTTTTGACAATAATTTCAAATGATTTTAAGTTAACAGAAATACATGTAAATTGCTTGGAGTCAAAGGTTGTAGACAGTCCAACCACTACTGCATCACATTAATTGTAGATAGGTGTAACAGTCGATTGTACCTGTCAGGAATAAGACCTTTTCCAATACATTCAGCTCCTCATAAATAAATAAAAAGTTTAACTTACGTCATGATAGCACCAGCAGCTTGTGCTCTTGCATCAGTGTTATCATCTTCAAGAAGCAACACCAGTTCAGGAATTGCTCCGACATCTACTGCTTTGTCCTTGCCATCAAGAGGAAAACTGTCAAATTTAAAGGAGACTTCTCATTTCAAAGACATTGCAGCTTATAACTGTGTTAAACTTAAGATTTGTTTTAACCTAGTAATACAGACTAAACAGTCAGTTACTGTGCTTTTAAACAGCAAGCAAGATTCAAGGACTTGTGAATGCAGCTGATTTGGAGTCGGTGCACTGAAATATCATGTAATACGCTGCTCAGAGTCAGTTCTAGACCTCTCAAGAAATGTGTTGATAAAAAAAGAAATACACTCATGTCAATTTACCTTAAATCCATGACATCCCTGGCAGCTTTTGCTCTGATTGCTGCTGTCTTGTGGGACAGTAATTTTGTGAAACTCTCCATTGCTTCACTATCTAGTGCAGACTGGGTTTCTATTGTCATACAGTAGTGTAGGGTGTCTAAAATAAGTTCCTGAAAGGGAAACATGCCAGATGTAACACGCATGCAGGTATGTGTAGACATCATTGAAACACTTAATATATATTGTTAACAGAACTGGACGGTACAAGGTCTGTAGTCTATACACAAGTCTAGGTAGCCACAGAGGAGGACTGAGTTCTCTTCTGAGCAGCAAGAAGCTGACTTTAGTGTAGAGGTCAGTGAGGTAACTACATGTTCATGTAAGCTACATGTGTACAGCCTGTAGCATAGCTGTCAAGGTGTTGCATACTTGTGAAAATGTCATGTACCTATCAAATAGTTGTGACAATGTAATTTGAGCAATTTCTTAAGTTAGACTGAAACAAATTACAACATCTAGTTCTATGCAACTGACTTCTGAATAGAAATGAAGCTAAAGTATTGTACATTCATGTCAGTCTGGAAGCAGAATGAGTAAGGACATTTTTTTAAATTCTTTATTAGTATTAATATGGCCTTATTGGCATGCTGAAATAATTTCATGTTTTTCCTAACCTTGATCTCATCCTCTTCTTTGAGAAGTCTTCCCACCAAAACGGGAACAAGCTTTGCATCAACAACTCCCTCAGTACCTGGACTCATGTGTACACACATCTCTATGGCCTTGTGAGCATTCCTTCTGGCCTGATAGATGTTGTCATCAAACTATAATTTGCAATAGATTCATTCATTCAAAGACTGGTAAAATAATGATACATCCTTACAAGCACGCACCTTTGTACAGTATACAGTCATGAAGTACACAAAATTAGACCTATAAATAATAACATGAAGTTAATGACTCAAGATCTGCACTGAACCAATGAGTCCATCTACTGGTTGTACTCATTTAAACATGTAAGTCTCAACTCAGAGTTTTTTTTTGTAATGAAGGTACATATAAAAAGAGAAAAAGGACAAATAAGTGAAAGCTATGCCTTTAGGGTTCATTTTAAATCTAAAAATATAGCATTTCAATTCATTTTTTTCACATAATAACTTACCAGTTCTGATAATGGTACAATCATTTTGTGATCCACAAATGCATCACGTCCAACCGCATGACCTTCCAATTTGATTAAGAATCACAATAGTTTAGAGTTACAGTAAGTCTGGTAATTTTCAATTTCCTGTTCCATCCCTTCACTTGGTAAACAGCTTGTTCTGGCACTGTATATAAATTACATGTACCCTAACAGGTCACAGTATGCATGTAAGTACGGATAACTTAACTACTGAAAGTAACTACTGAAAGAAGAAAACATGTACCACTGTGTGTTAAAATTCCATAGACTACTATGCAATGTTCCAATATGTCCCATATCATTGTAAACCTCAGCTCACGCAGATACTTCCAAGAATAAACATACATATTAAACTCTTTTGCACTGACAGTACCTGCAATGATGCTTAGCACTTCTGTTGCTTTATGCCTCACCGTACCATCAGAATCTTTGAGCAGAGACTTTAAACTTGCACCAACACCTGCAGTAGATACATTAACACTGATGAGACATTATATAATGGGTCACACACAGAAGTTCTAGATAAATCTACTTAAACACAGAAACATTGCTCTGTTTCTTGAATAACACAAAGCTGAAAGTGGAAAGAACAGAAGTACATGTAGCAACTTCATTATGGAAACCAAGATACCATTCGAACAATATGAGCCACAAGACCACTGTAGTAGACAAGAATGTGGTATCAGAATACACAGCCGTGAAGAACACAGAGCTTTTTTCCATGAAGAGGCATACTTCAAACATCCAGTTCAAGTTATCAGTCCCACTTACCAACTCTCAACCCTTCAGATATATGTTCAGGATTGTGCATCACATCACAAAGTGACATCAATGCCCTTTGTCTCGTCAACAGGTCAGGACTGTTGAGTTCACGGTTCTAAAAGAATCAACATATTAATCAAGCCTTTCTCCTTTGGAGAAATGAATCAATAAATAAGCAAGTCCAATTAACCCTTATTATAGAGCTCAGTGATAGAGTACTTGATCGAAGAGGATTATTAATAAAACAGTCAATCACAAAAACGTTTCCTTTAAAATTATTACATATACAAAACAGCTACTTAACGTGCAGGCCTACAGACGAAAGTTATTCTGAAGTGATGCGAGGTTCTAAGCCAACTAGGGGCACGTTCGATTCGAGTACGATCGACAGGTCTAAAAATTGTTATATGCACTGCATTAAATGATTAACGATGTGATGTATACTCACTAGTTTGGGTAGTGCACGGTCCCCATAAGCAAGACGTGCTTTCGTAGGATCTATGTTTGGGGGTAACTTCATGGATATGACAGTATGAGCCATATTTTATGAGTGATAATTCGCTCACGATATAGTTCAATCTCCACAAAACAGAAATGGCGGTCTAACTGTTGCTAAGTAACCACTGTGAGACCCAGTCCTTTGTCTTGTCTTCTGTTTTTTTGTCGTTCCCGGTCCTTTCCTCGGACATAGCAAAAAAGGAGGGTTTTCGACTGCATGCAAATTGTGAAAAATTGGGTAGAAATGATCCTTATTCATGCTGGCACATTAACACGACCCCACACGCTGCAAAGCTTAAATCCTTATCGTGTTTAAATAAAGGAAATTATCATTATTGTCATTATTACACTCTTACAATTACGTTCGAAAGGTTTAATTATTCCCTTTTTGGAGGATTCACTCGTTTTATTTGCAAACAGCTAGTATTCGTTGCAATACAATTATAAGCGAAGCGGATTTACTTACAATCATTTTAATACTATCCTTAGCTTAATTTACAATCCAAAAACCTATAAAAATTGCTTACTAAATTGTTATCAATAACATCAATTAGCCTATTCGTACGGTTTGGGCAGCAGAGGCGTCTTATTATGACAGGTTGGTGATACTTGATCGCAATCTTTTATCCGACCAGTATTTTTTTTTATTTAGAGTGGAAGGTGCGGGGAGGGGCGAGATCACCAGAAGTCATCATCAGACTCGATCTAAAGATTACTTCCGTTAAGGTTGTCCAAACGTCAGTTACTATTAGCGGCATCTCTTCCTCGGTGTTAAGTCAACTCTCACCCGGAAGATCAGACTTCACGAACATGATGGAATAGCACTTCTCGGTTAAATACATTTGCCGTTTAAACTTGCCATTTATTACTTTCTAGCCTCCAGATCAAGCTAAAACCAAAATCTTTTAAGAAAATTTCACTCAGACGTTTATTTTATATTTTCGTCTAAGTTTCTATGAGCTATAATGACAGCGCTTGAATTTGAAATTCTTTTCGCTTTTGACTTCGGGCGGGTATCTACAAAATTTATGCATTCGTATTTCCACTAGACAGCAAAACTAGTTGAAACTATTTACGTACTTATTTTCATTTACTTATTAGTTATAAACTTCACAAAGTCCCTTAATGTCGGCATAAAGTAATGAACAGATAGCAGGAACACAGAGCTTTTAGCAGTTTCAATGTGGACGCAATAATGCGTCAAAACTACGTTTACATTTCTACAATTTACTTCTCAATGCACCAGCTCCTTAATGTTAGACTTTGCTTTTCGCCATATCAAGCTCTTGGTGGTCACCAGATTTTTGAGCGAGGCTTACTTGAGTCGAATGACTTTGGAGAGAGTTTGCTAAAGGATAAAGAAACAAGATATAATATTGATATGAAGGTAATCAAAACTTTTCCGTCCAAAAAGGACACAAGGGTACCTACGCTCATCTTATCTGTTATGTTTTTAATGCGTATCTTTATTACGGAGTCCTTGTTTTCTGTTGCGAGGCTTGAAACCAAGCATATCTTTTGGAATTGACTGGTAACGTGGAGAGAATTGCGAATATGCGTATAACTGACAGATTCCCCAACGCGCGAGAGCAAATGCATGAGCTAAATTCAACATGTCACCCATCCCTTAGAGCAGATTAAATCGCATTTGTTCAGAACGTCGTCTATACTTTAAAGAGATTACGATTTGAAGAACAGAAGCTCTCGGCCTCAAGATCAAATATGGCCGGCTTCATAAAATGATGAAAATAGCACTCGACACACTGCTTAGTAGGAGATGGAGCAGCGAGGAGGTGGAAGGAGGGCTTGTGGAGGGGTGGAGAGTGGGAGATTATACGCAGAGACTGCGAGATGTAAAGCAAGTCGCACTGAAAATAACAAAACCGCAGCAACTTAGGCTCTTTCCTATCAGCACAAAAATCCTACAAACAATTTTGAAGGAACACTTTTATATTTTCCGAAATGACTCTGTACGCCCATGATTTTTACAGAATTTCAGACCCACCTGAATAAAAAGGAATAAGTCAAGAAAAGTTACACGCACCTCCTTTCCTCAGGCTCTTCCTCTTCTTATTTTCACGGCAGCAGAAATCGTAGATAGAGCCAAAAATAAACGCCAGTACGATTGCCCCCATAAGTGCACCAAAAGGAACAAGATACTGTGATAGGCTACTGAAATAAACCCACTTAAACTGAAACTTGAGGGTATCTGACTCCTGTAGAAACTTTTTGCAAGAGTGTGATTTCATGGCTCCTCTGTTTTTATTTCGCCTAAGTTCAGTAATATTTATTCTCGCTGATCGTACTTTGGACTTCAGGCATCTAAAAAAACGCTCCTCAACCTCAATATCCATAGGTAACTCGTCGTCGTTGTCAGGATGTAAGAGAAAAGCGGCACCAATGTCGCAGAGCGGAAGAAACTTCAAAGCTTCCCAACCATCGTCTTCTTTGTCATTGCAGTGGAACACCAAAGTGGAATCAAGGCCCTTTAGACTCGAGGCAGAATTTATGGGGTCGTCAATTTCTACCATCAAAACAATGATATATTACAAATCTTTCCTTTTTTTTAGCGTTACAATAGTTTAAATTTTTCCTTTTCTTTTTCTTTTTTTTTTTTGTCTTTTTAAAGGGCTTGGATCCAACCAAGACATCCTATAACTACGCCATTGACACTGACTGAGTAGTTCCAAAAGCTAACTTACCTTCGACGAGAGAAAATGACATCTCGTATTCAACATAATTCGAATCAAGGAGACCAGGAGGAACCCCAATCTACGTAAATAAGGAAGGAAATGTCATTGATAAAGACCTCCATACTGAATGAGTTGTACATAACGGCTATTATATATTGCAATTTCTGAGTGTTATTAAGTGTAGGTTGTGGTATCTGAACTGAAATACCTCAATAAAAAACGCTTTTCGCGACGTTTGAAATCGAATTTTTAAATATTTGTTTGAATATATGTATATTTTTATAAGAAAAAAGTATTATCTCATACATATGTCATAATGTCGGAGCGTTCTATGAAAATTTAAGTATAGGTAATGACATGATTTCAGGTACATTTTGGTATTTATAAGCATGAGTAAGCACGAGACAATAAATTGTAGTCTTTGAAATATTTAAAAGTGCTTATTTACACCACTCGAAGTCATGTTATTACTTATTAAGCAACAGCTGGACTCGTGAGATCCGTGGCATACAAATGTCGCCAAATAAATAACTGAAAATAACTGAAATAACAATCAATCCACGGATAGCCAGTTTACTCAAACAAGACGCCCGAGCAATAGCGCTAACATGCGATAAATTATTTCACGTCTTTCAGCTGCATAAAATCTTCTGTTCTCTCCTTGCCGCAAGGCTCTAAGAGCTAATGGATTACAAATATTCATCTCTCCACAAAAAATTCGAAATTACTTCAATTTCATTAGGCGGAATGTATGCGTTTTCTTTTGTTCTTGACAGCGGTTGTATAAACTTTATGCAATTCGTGAAAACGCCTTCTCTTTTACGCTTCGATATATTTCCGACATGCCATATTGTGCTGAGTAACAATTAAAATTACAAAGCCGACTGATAAAGGTATCACTTACACATCGGATCCTTTAATATAGGAACTGAATGCTGCTTGCAATTCGAAATGTCAAAAATAATTTGAAAATTCACTTACTTAAGATATCCCCTTTCCTAAGATATAGGATGAATAACAATCAAAATTACTAAGCCGACTGATAAAGGTATCACTTACACATCGGATCCTTTAATATAGGAACTGAATGCTGCTCACAATTCGAAATGTCAAAAATAATTTGAAAATTCACTCACTTAAGATATCCCCTTTCCTAAGATATAGGATGAATAAACGCGAAGTCTGGCAAAAGATTTCCTGGTTATGTTCTACTGTTTTACTAGGACACCCCAGTAACGGTTTTGAAACACTTTTGAGGCGTTGGCCGTGGTAATGAGAGAGCGTGAGAGGTGTAGTAGTAATAAATGTAGTAGCAGCAGCAGCAGCAGCATATAAGAAGTGGTCGTAATAGTAGTAGTAGTAGTAGTAGTAGTAGTAGTAGTCGTCATCGTCGTCGTCGTCGTCGTCGTCGTCGTCGTCGTAGTAGTAGTAGTAGCAGCAGCAGCAGTAGTGGTGGTTGTAGTAGTAAAGTAGTAAAGTAGTAACAGTAACAGCAGCAAGGGTGTTAATATTAGTCGTGGGATATTTACCCCTCAATATTCTAACCTTTTTGCCAAACAAATGGTCTTCGCCCTTTAGCTCCTGAGTTGTTAGACGAGACGACACCTGAGCCGTGAACATGGACAATAAAACTATTCCTGCTATCATCCACACAACAGCAAAGAGACGAGAAAACCATGACTTGGGAGCTTTGTCACCATACCTGTATTGGAAATTGGTTTTAGAGCTTCCTCTTTCTAATTTACAAGAGTGAATGATACGTACAGGACAGGAAAGAATGCTGTAGGATCTCTAAATGAAAGGAATGTTTTGGCTTAACTATAATGAAAACAGATCGTCCAATTATTTGTACAACTTTTCAATTCCCTTTGACGAAGGGATATCGCTCGGAACGTCAGCTCTAGAATCTATTTACGGTGTCTGATTTCCATCATCAACTCAGGCGTTCAAACCAAGTTATCTTAAAATCACCGACAAGTTAATTTGTCTACACTTGATTTTAAAATGTAAAAATGTTTTATTTGTTATTTCATTTCTTCCCTTACAGAGTTTGGCTCAAGAATCCTCGCTAGAGTCTCTTTGAGATTTATTGCAGCAAAGTCTATGGCCAGACAGATTGCTGTACCTCGTACGTCTAAAACAAGGCACGCAGCGATTACTGAATTGTACATTTCCCCATCCCTTCATTGGCATTCTAGGCAAAGAATAATTTTAGAGCCGAATGACAAATGATCAAATTAAAATCAGTCATAAGTATATAAAAATATGTAATTTCTAAATTTATTACCAGAAAAAAAAAACTCTTCCTCTATCGGACCAAGGATTAGCGGCCAACACGAGTGTTCGAACGATTTCGGAAAGTAACGTTCTCCATAACATTCTATCTCAGTCAGCAAACTTACCCCACTGTTGTCATGGTAACTATTGCCCACCACATTCCGTCTGCAATGCCCTTCCAGAATCGGCTGGAGAAAGTCTCCGGATTCGAGCGATGATCCTTGAACATGCAAAGTCAAGAGGGCAGTTAGTAAGTGATATTAATAAACTGAGTAGCATGCATTATAATTTTTTCGGCATCTTGTCTGCGCTAAAGCGTCTTCTTTCTCGAATTATGCTTTTGAATATGTCCTCATCGAAGACTGCTTGCCTCTGATGATATCTAACTAAAATAGAATCCTTCATCGCTGGTTTAGTAAAAAACTCGACATTAAGAGCTGCTCATAACATATTTTTGAAAACACTTGTCTTTGCAATTTATGCAAAATATTTATGTCTGCCCCATCACGCGTTTTCGAACTCTACCTGATAAATAAATATCCCTATTGCTCAAAGTGTGACTGATCACAATACTCACCAAAAGCCAGATGATCATTCCTGATAAAGCCGCACACGAAAAGCACAAAACCAACAGAGGCCACAGTTCCAAGATGGACATATAAGCAACAGAAACCAGGTCATGGTTTTTCTTCTGCCGCATGAGCACTGGGTGAAAAGTTTCAAGAGTCAAAAATTTACCATAATCAGATTCATCCTCGCCAGCAACTTTGTGGGCTCGAAAGACCACGAATTTAGTTTCTAGTTCGGCTGCAATAGCACTGCTACTGTAATTTAGCTTCGCACACCGATTAGTTGCATTGATCAGAACTTCTTTCCAAGTTCTCAGCCGATCAATGAGCTTTTTCTGAAAGAAGGGTAAATTTCTTTTGAATGCGGATTCATCTCGCTCAAATGACCACAACTCCTCCTCCTCGACTGTAAAGTTTTGAGCACCTTCTTTCTTCAAGACAGAGTTATTACTAGGAGCATTCTCGCTGGAAACAGATGTTGTAGCTTCTGTCGGCCTTGAGGTGGAAAAATTCGATCCAATCGATTCGGTTGCATTTTCAGCGTTAGTTGATCCACTTTTAGGATAAGAACTGTTCTGTGAACACCTGGTGGAAGTGAGGAGAGAAAAAAATAAAAATAAAAAGTACCTCCAAACCATTATTCTTTTGCATAAATTTTACCCGGCTTGTCAGAAAGGTCAGTCTTGCAGAATTCGCTAGAATTAGCAGACTGTCGGTCTCGCCGCGTCAGAGGAAATTTATTTGTTAATTCTAGCAGTATTTGTAATTCATGTATTTCTCTAAATAATTGATTACCGGTGAAAATTAGAATAGTACAAACAGAATGCATGGTTATATATCGTAAAAAAAAATCCAAAAGAGTTTGTGATTCTTTCCTTAAAGCTGCAATCTTTCTGTTTTATTTGCAATCAATGGTGACCATTCAACGAGTATATTTTACAATCGCTTTGCTTTTCGTGAGGTGACAACATACCACAAGAAAATTCAATCGCGTTAATTTTACTTAGAGCCGAAAAGTTTTTTCCCCTTTTTTTTTTTCCCTAAGTTCTACACGATAGGACACGAAATATGTTGAATTCGATGTTTTTTGTTCTTATGTAACCTGGTCTGACCGTAGTTAAGCATGGTATAACATCTTAAAGTCTTCGATGGAGCATTTCCAAGTGAAACATGAGTGCGTGCATTTATAAGACGTTCGTTCGCTTTTCGCGAGAACAGAAAAAAGCACATTTTGGAGGAAAAAGTTAAATAAAAAACACGCTGCCTACATAGGATTATCATATCAGACACGTCAGCTCATACCATTTAAATGCTGAAAATTTTAGATCGCTTTTAACCCCGCTCGTTTCATTTACGGGGTTTGAATCCATACTTCCGCCGTGACAAAACGCGTCGGTGTGCATGTGCCAGAAGAACTAACAATAACAATAATGAAACTCATTTGGGGGAGAACTTAAAAAGAAACCCCTGTGGCTCATAGTTTTACAATTTAAATTGTATCCTTGGAACCCTAAATTGGCTATAATTTATTTCATAAAAACATAAAAGCTTATGGGAGAGAGATGCGTCAACCTGAGTATAATCCTTATCATTTAATTGTCCGTATGGAGACTTCTGGTGTAGAACTTATTTAATTTAAAAAATTAATAAATCTCAATTTTTATTTCCTCCAATTTCGAATTTATAAGAAGAAGCAAGCTGCACTTCAGTCAGTTACTGTTTTTCCAGAACTAAACGCGATAACATCTCGAGGGCAAAGATGTATTCGGTGGTTCCTCGCTTATTGTTATAATTCAACCCAAAGTTTTCTCATGGCAAAATTTCTTAAAAATTCGCGAAAAAGAATTTCAATAAAAACCGAAATGAAGCTTTTCTGTGCATCAATGGATCAGAAAAAATTGAAACATTAAACAAGACGAACAATTACCGAAACCCATACTTAGCGAACCCATTAGCTTAGATAACCAAAGAAATGCATCGACGTTTAAATAATTTGCCGTGACTTAAAAAGTATGCAACTTGTGAGGAGGCTACCGCACAACTGTGAAATATTATTCTTTAGGTTTCAATTGGGGGGGATTGAATCGTTTACAGAGTTACAGACGGATCTCAGAGCATTACCTCTATGGTTTCTTTGTGAGCAGGTCCACAGTTGTACAGTATTATGTTGTTGTAGTCTTATGCAGTAACAAAATACATTTGTAGTATTATGCAGGTCACACCGGTCAATACTATGTCTTTTGTTTGAAAGACAAAGGGTTTTTACGTATGTGCTCATAATTTCATTTTCCAGACAAAAGAAACCCTACTTCCAGGGGCCTGTAGACGTTTAAAACTTTCCAAAATCGACCGGAGTTATAATAATAATCATAAATCTTTATTACCGTGTCAATGTATTTAGCTCATAGAGCTAATTGGGGACACCTACTATTACAAAACTAGTAAAAAAAACTAATGTACAGTATCATAATAAGTAACAGTATAGCCGATAAACTATGCATTAAAATTTAAAAATATTTAGAAATATTAACAATGTTCAGATAATATAAAATACTTGTACAATGGCAGATAATTAAAAAAATCACCTTGTGCTGCAAAAGATTGCAGCAGTTGCCACTGTCCTTCCACTAGGCTGGCCAGGTCAACTCTACGGATTTTAGTTTTAAAGTATGCTAAGGCCTTGGTAGTTCACGCATACCATTTTCTAATTTGGGGACCAGATATATGGTCCGTGATACCTAAGTGTGTGTGTTCTACCATAGCGTATAGTATTAAATCGTGGTATTTCAAGTTCACTATTCCTAAGGTTATAACGAGTACCCCTTTCCGAGTAATATCTCAGATATGTAGCTAGGTACTAGATAGTTCTTTTACTTTATACATTAGTATGCTATGTCCTGTAAAAGCGTCTATTATGCAAGCGGTAGGTAAACTTAGCACGCTTAAGAAGTGTTCCTCATATGTTCTCTGGTTGTTGTTTTGAAGACCGCACGCAGTGGCTTCGCTCTTGGATACGTTTCGTTTTTTTTCAACCCATCTGAAAAGATTTACAAAAGTTCCAGAACTAAATGACCGTATGTTAAATGTGACATTATAGCTGTTTTTCTAATAACAGTATAGAGCTTAGTCTTGGCATGGTGTTAGGTTGCGCAAGCGCATGAGGACTCCTACTTTCTGGCTGGCTTTAGTGCATATTTCGCTTATGTGTTGTTGTAAAGTTAAGGTTTCTTGTCTATATTTAACTCCTAATAGCTTGATTTGTTTCAGTTTTCATGATCTCGCTCGTCATTGGCGATGGTGAAGAAACCGCTGCCCTTCTTATCTGCATCTATATTTCTTGGGTTAATCGTAAAGAGACTGAAACTTATCTTGGGAATTTTGCCAAGAGGAAGTTGTCCCTATACCATAAACCAGTGCTTGTTGACCCTGAGTCCACTAGAGTAGATTCCAACTTCTTCATAGGTTTTCTTTCCTGTCCACATATAATTGGTGTCATCAGCATAGAGCGTTCAGGGGATCTGAAATGCCCATATCATTTTGGAACCTGTTCCAGAGGAAGGGCCAAATGACGATCCCTGAGGACAACCACGTTCCATAATTCTTCCCATTCACTCTTGTGGCTATTTATTTTTTATAACTCATGTTTAGCCTGCTATCAAAAGGATCTAATCAGTTCAAGTGAACTGCTATTAAAACCATAAGCATCCAGCTTTTTTATAGAGTGAGTGAATAGCTTAAACGAGTCAAATGGGCTTTACTCATGTCAGCAGATAAATATTGTTACCAGCTCTTTTCTGTCCACTGCAGACCTCCAGTCCTTCAATCAACATCATGGCAGGGTTGTCTCAGCAGCTGTGTTGTTTTCTATAATCTGTCATCCTGTGGGACAGAGCAGGGACTCATAATGTCTGGTCACTTGTTTGCTGAGTAAGTGTTCAAACTCTGGTCCACACATATCAGTGAGTGATTGGACAATAGTTCAATTTGTCTTGTCTGTCTCCCTTTTTAAATACAGGGGTCCATTCGCCTTTCTTCCATTCAGATGGCCACTCGCCTAAGTCAATACAGTTATTGTAAAGTCTAGTCAGGGATGTGCCATTCCTTCAGCCACTCCCTTAAAGAGTTTTGGTGGTGCTGTCACATCCCACCCATACGACTTTCTTACATTGAGATTTTTAAAGAGCACACTGCCCTTCCTCTTTGTTAGATTCTTTGAAATCAAATTTATTCCCCTTGTAACCACTTTCAATAGCCTTGACACTACTGTGGTTCCTATGATCATTCTCGGTTAGGCTGGTGATATGGTTGCCTCCTATATTCGCTGCCACCGTATTAAAATGGCCTGCTAGGAGTTCAGCCACCACAGTTTGGTCTTTCTCGACCTCGCCATCTTCAGATTTCAAACATATAGCATTGGTGTCTTTTGTCTTTGTACTGATGAATGGCCTGAATGTGTTAAAAACTCGCTGGGCTTAGATTTCAGCTCTTCCGATTTTCTATACCAATAGGCCTTTATTGCCTTTCTACGTTCCCGTTTTACAATGTTCTTGTATTTTCGTTTGAGCTCAAAGTTTTCAAGGGAGCGATCCTTTGCAAATTGAACTGCAAATTTTCTCTTATCTCGAATGGCTTGCTTCCATTCTGGAGTCATATAGGGTAGATCTTTCTCCCTGACTCGTTTCTTTTTAGTGGGTGCGTGTTGATCCACAACGCTCTCAAACAGTCCCTTCCAATAATCATATTGATCGTCCACATTACAAAAAATCTCTCCTACATGCCAGGGGGCAGCCTCCAAGTCCCGGTTAAGCTGTTCGAAATCAGTACTTTTTGTCTGCCGGAAAGTGGTAGTGCGAGTCTTGTGTTTTGTGGACTTTCTCCATCATTTCTCCAAACACCATATGGTGGTCACTCATTTCTGGATAATAAACCCCACATTTCTTGAACAGTTCAGGATTGTTGGTTAGAATAACGTCCAAAAGTGACTCCGAGTGAGCTGTAACTCGAGTGGGTTCAGTTATCATGCACTGTAGATTATGACTTCTTCCAGGTCCTTCAGAAGTTTCTCCTCAGCACGATCCAATCTCAATCTGTCCAGATTAAGGTCACCTAAAATGATGACAGACTGCTTTTGGAACACGCCCACTGACAGATGTGGTTAAGCTCCTCCTCAACACTTTTAAGGTCCTGGAGGCTGGACTCGTTTCCCTCCTTTTTCTGTTTTGGGGCCTGTAGATTGACAGAACTAACAAATCATTGCTTCCTATCTTCACCCCGACAGCAATTGTCTCGAGGGTCTTGTAGGTCTTTGTCAGGGCCCGCTTCTTAAACATGCATAAACAGCTTCGCCAGCATTGTTATTTGCATAATCATCTTCCTCCACACTGTTATTTATCGAAATAAATTCTTCTTGTAGACAATTTTTCAAGCATTCTTCTTGGCTAAATGGAAGCAAGCATAGAGAGCAGGTCCATTGTATTTTAGGGCAAACCTTGTACGACTTGAATTCAGCCTTTCTTAGGCCTATACATTTAACATGCGACCAAGTGTTACCAATGAACACACAACAAGGCCTCTTGGTTTGACCGAACAGTTTTCTCGCACTCCTTACACGGGTTTTTCGGCATTCTCTTACTTGAAGGCCCTGGATTTGTTTGTCCATCGCCACCTAAGACAATTCAGCTAAGCTGTAGGGTCCTCGTATCCTTCGCTGTATATGGAATTCTGAAAAATAAATACATTTTGCCGCAACCCGCTCGAGTTCTCAAGCTCAAGCTCATCTTCAGTGGTATTAAAGCGGCCAGACGTTCTTCTCCTTCCTCTTTTTTTCCCAAATGAGCTGGTCCGTATAGGAGTTGTTTTTCGACTTTCTCCCGTATCATTAAGCCGCTATGAGCGAGAACACAAAATATTTCAGCGAGCTCGGCAGTGCTCGACCGGTCGCCATGATGTTACACAGTCCTATGTGAAGCTTTTATTTTTTATTTTACACCTGTACCCAGAGTCGGTGGAGGCTAGATTCGCTGATTCCAGATAGATCCTTCGGGACTCTGCCTGTCAGACCATGCTTGACGTATCATTTGTAAGCACATACTCCGGCGCCGGTCTTCCATAGGCAGTCTAGTCTGAATAATTGATGTCTTTCGATCTCTACGTATACACTGACATTAGTGATAAAGGAATGCCGAAGTTTTCTTGGATACCATTTCTTTAATCTCTTGGAATGGTGTCTGTTTTTCAGAGATTCTGCATTGAGGTGAGCGTAAATAGGCGTCCAGGTAATAAGCCGCCATCGAAATGATTTTAAAGGAGCGTTGGCAGAGTTGATATTCAGGCTTCCAAAGGCTACCTTTAAACAGAGAATGGGAGAACGAGAGAACGGGAAACGGGCGACGGGCAACGGGCAACGGAGAACGAGGAACGGAGAACGGGCGACGGAGAACGGGCAACGTCTGCCCGTAGTCCATAATCTGGCCTTTTTTCCTGACTGGTCGACGGATCGACGGATCAAGCAGAGACAATTTCACCTTTTTTCCCTTCAAAGTAAACATGTACATTGCGCTCCTGTTAACTTTCCCCCTTCGACAGCCGCATGAATTTTCGGTAAAATCTGATTGACACACATTTATAGCATGACACAAGATAAAATCGTTGTTGACAGGTAAACAACAAAGGCAAAAATAGAGCGCCTCGTCGCAAGTTAAGTCGATATCGTTAATATTACTTTAGACCTACGACTCAGAGACGGTGACAGGTAGTGCAGCAAATTACTGATGAGCTAAGAGGGAAATGATACTATTTTATAACATTGTGGGAAGTAACATGCAGACAATTCACGTGAGTACAAAGGAACCCCGTGCACAGGTTCAATGACATTCAACAGCTGGGAAAATGTTGTTAAAAGATCCTTTGTGTCTAATGCTAGTGTTATGATCTTTTTGTTCCTGATTTCAATTGGTTTGACTTTATTGTCAAATGTGTAACCGGAATTTTCATACATTACCATTTACCCAAAAAATCATAAGAAATAAATATGTCCACTACATACATACATACATACATACAGAGCAAAGTACAACAACCTATGAAAAGCCAAATTCTCCCTGACGCGACAGGCAACACTTTGCTCTTTCCCAGTCTTGTTAATGCACGGTCAACATAACTGAATTTAAGTCAAACGTTTATCGGCAAAAGCCAAAGGAACTTTCCTTTGGCTAGAACTAGATCGTTTTGATGGCCTACCGCAGTTTGACTGGGAAGATTTATCCGGTCAAGATGTGGTAGGACAAGGCATATTTGGAGAAAGAGCAACTTTTCCACAGACCGCTCATACATTTGGTCGATTTCATTCCACGCTTTAAAAGATTCTCCGTGTTAAAGATTCCCACTTTCAAAGATACCTCATTTTAAAGATTTCTCCAGTCCCCATTCCCCCTCTCCCCGTCCTTCTTTTCCCCGTTCCCCTTTCCTTATTTTAAAGGTAGCCGGCTTCCAGACAAAGGCGCTAGTGATAAAATGAACATGCTTAGTGGTGATAATTTTAGAAGTATCCCATTCAATTGTATGATTAGGCATGTGTATTACAACAGAGCTGAACTTTCTTTTTTGCAACAGAAGACCGCTTTTTGGTGCTCTTTCAAACGTATAACAAACTGACGTTTGGTCTGTCCAGTATACTTGGAATCACAGTCATTGCACGGAATACAACAAATAGCATCGATTCGCTGTTCTTTCATGGACAGGGTCCCGGTTTAATAAACGATCGCAAGCTTCCTGCCCTATCGTGAAAATAATCGCCTTTTCCATAACTGAAGTCATAAAAATGCTATTAATCAACAATGGAAGAAGTAATCAGGGGAAAAATTAAGAGCTCCAGAACTCGCTTGTTGATATAGCGCCATGCGAGCGACACTGTATTCTAATGATATTGAATTCAAAGCGAATCATACCAATAATATGGCATAAATAAATACACTTTGTGTCAATCCAAGTGTACACAGCAGCATGACATTCGAATGACAGCTGTTCTGATGTTTTGGTAGGATCGCTTGTTTAAATGATGGCATTTAATTTGTCCCAGTTGTTATAACTGAAGCAGATATATTTGCATTAGTAGAAAATCGTCATCTTGATTTGCATATCTATGCAGTGCTGTCTGAATTTGTGCACATCCTTTGTTCGCGTGAATTCCCTCATAAATATTTTTCGGTTTCAAAAGCAATGGTTAGAAGCAGACGAAGAAATTTTGTTAGCTTTATTCCTTGGGATGACAACATATGTATCTTTCCAGCTAGTATATGTTTGGAAGTATCGCTTCACCTCTTTAGCTTCAGGAGAGGAAGTCGATCGACAGATGGAGAAGATCGATTTGCGACGACTGACAACAGCCCCGACAACCTCAACAGGGTCCCTTAACAACAACTTCTATTTCGCCGCAAATTAAACACAGAACATTTCTTACAACCAGGAGATCTTGTATGCAACATTACGATCTTCTTATGATTATCTCATCCGCTCCAGGTAATTTTCAAAGAAGGAATCTTATTCGCAAGACTTGGGCTTTCGAAAGAGCATTTCGACCAAGATGGACAACGGTTTTCCTCGTCGGCCAAACACGAGATGAAGCTGTATCAGTCACATTATTAAAAGAAGATAAGGCTCATAAAGACCTTGTGCGAGCTAGCTATTACGAACACTACTGGAATCAAACCCGAAAGATACAAATGGGCTTCGAATGGGCAGTAACGTATTGTAATTTCTCATTTCTTTTGAAGCTGGACGACGACGTGTTTGTGCATATTCCAAGAGTTCTTTCCTTTTTGAGTGCGCCCCACACGCCGAAGAAAAAGCTTTACGCTGGCAATCATTACACAAATAATGTTCCTTTCAGGGGAGGAAAATGGAAGGTAACTTACGAAGAATATGACAAGACAAGATATCCAGATTTCTGCCCCGGTTTTGGTTATATTTTATCTCACGATGTTGTAAGTACATTTGTCGAAACGTTCTCTTCTTTTCCGTTCTTTCGACTGGACGATGTCTACGTTGGCATGCTTGCAGACAGGAACGGAATAAGTGTCACAAACAATAACGGATTTGAGTTAAGGCATCCACGAGGATTTGTTTGTGTTTCCAACAAATTATACTTTAGTCAGGCATGATGTAGGAGAAGAATGCCAGATGAAGATGTTCAAGACACTCATGTTCCCTGACTAGTTCAATACCGTAATAAATGCAAGCAGTTTTGTATTCATTTCAATACAATTATTAAGTTAAATATATGTTCTTCGTCGATCTGCAATTGCTCACAGCCCTCTTGTTTTGACTGACAAAGGGATAACGCTAGAAATGCCCGTTTCAGAAACTCTCTACGGAAGTCATTTTACATCAAGAACTCAAGAGATAAAAACAAATCACCTTCGAAGCAGCACAGTTTCTTTAGAAACTCACCTCTTCCATTCGAACGAGGGATTTGTTCGTTTAACTACGGTTTTGTTTTCATATAGTCATATCACCATAATAACAATCTTTAACTTTATTTTGGTATTTATTTTGTACAACAAATGCAAAATATAATATGATCAGCATCAAAATTCATGTTCGATATCATCGAACCAACGATAATAGATTAGATGTTGAGCATCAATTAGATGAGTTCATCGATAGGAAGCAATGCCCACTCAAAACTGACCCAAGGTCAACTAAATAATGTAGGACATAGGGTTTTTATAGCTGGTAGCATGCCAAAAATCGCAACTTTGATCCGCCAAATCACTTTATTTAAAGTCAGATAAGTCAAAAACGTATTCGGACGCCTTTGAGATCGATTTGATAAGCTGGACTGATCACAGGCAGCCCAAGGTCCAGCTGTGAGATGATCTTGGAAAATAAGTTTCATGGCGAAGTGTAAGAGTTTGCATGGGAATATCTACCACCGCTCTTGGGAAGTAAAAAAAGTCAAATTCTCAGTAAAAATACCTCACTTTACTTTTGTTGAAGGCCTAAATGTAATAACTGTCCTAAATGTAATAAAGTCCTAAAAGTTTAAAAAAATTAGTCCTAATGTCCACTGAGCTAGCTATAAGTTAGACAAAATCCGGGCTCGGAAGTGAATTTTTTTGTATTGTCCTCTCTTGCCAGATTTGTATGGGTCTACATGAAATATATTCATAAGGGCTATTGACCAAGTTGAGGTCAAGATGGCTGGATATTGGCTACGTTCTCTTTTTGCGTTTTTATGGACCGAGACGAGGTCGAGGTCCATAAAAACGCAGAAATAGAACGAGGTTAACATCTAGCCATCTTGACAGAATAAGCTTAGTCAAGATAGTTTATATTCTCTTGGCTTGGTCAATAACGGATTTATTATATGGCAAAAAGATTTCGCTATAATAAGAATCAAGAATGACTTTTTTATTTCGAGAGCCGAGAAAGAAAGCCAACTGTGTTTGTAGCACAATAAACCCGGGAAGTCGTTTAACTTCTTCTTTGTATAGACCGTCCTCTGCCGCTTTTAGCGACTTCGTCGTTGACATTGTCCAAAAGTAACGAACTTTGTAAGTCCCCTCCACGAACTTTTTTTCTTGCGCGGGATCAATACGGGCAATCCGAGCGGGTAAGATGGCCCATCTTCGCTATTGTGAATAATTTTTTTTTCCCATTGAATTTCAGGAGTTTATCTGCCAGTTTAAATATTGGATTTTGGATGCCTTATAGACTCCCTTGGGAGAAAAGCGATTTGAAGGATGGAATCCCACAAATGGCGGGGAGGAGCAGGAAAAACGCAACCAGTGTTTCAAAACCCTTTCGAGGGAGATTGGCTTTCTTAGAGTCTCTCCTCTTCACAGATATCATGCTTTGTTTGGTTTTGATGTTCTACATGTAACTTCAGAAGGTTAACTGAGCGGCTGGATAGACAATTCAAACGCACATTGAGTGTGAAATGATCTTTAATTATTGTAGAAGATAGCGCTGAGACGTATTTGCGAATGCTTGATCGAAGTAGTGATTGAGGTTGCGTGGTTCGAACTAAAAGAAAATACAACGGAAACTACACTAAGAAAAATGCGTTGCAAAATATATCATTAACCTAACTAAAAATGAAGCGATTGTACAGAAAACTAAATACGAGAACTACACCAATAATACAGAAAAAGGTAAACATGTGTAAATGTGAAGGAGATAAAGACTTACTTTTGTCTAGCTTCTAACGATAGCAAATTACTGACAGCGATAGCATATAACAACAAACTAATAGCGATGATCTAGTAGCGATGATCGAAATCGAATCTCTCATACATGTCCTTAAACGGGAACTGATTGGAGATAAAAAACTTATTATGTAATAATCATTAACTAACGAAAGACTGATTGATGAAAATAAACCAGAGAAAAACGATAATAAAGTGTGTACTAAGTAAGAGTTTCTAAGTTAACACTGCAGGATCTTGTATTTGATGCTATGCGCCTATAATTTCCCTTAACACTGTAAAGAGAAGAGTGCAGTCCGTACTGGCTTTCAAATGGTGTTATTGACGAAGACGAGCTTGGGGAAAGCAGTTGCCATGGTCCAAATGTATATGTGTATGCTGTTTAGTGTTTAAGCTCGTTAACCACTAAAACTAAAGAGGGGTATCAGTTAATCTGTAACATGTAGGAACATAAACAACAGTGTGTGTAGTGCATGTATCGATCAGCAATCATTGTCCAGTAACGGGCACTCTCCAGTCCATAGATAGTTTTCATTATTTTGTTGTCAGTATTGCACATGTAACCTTATGAAAAGGACAGTATTGACAAAATAGTAAATCTTTATTGCTTAGGGTTTTCTTATGTTTT